>NW_026623748.1:352506-368943 GCF_030028575.1 Malurus melanocephalus | reverse complement strand
CATGTTTGACTTGTCCCAGGACAGTTTCTACAGACCAGAGGAGCATGTGGGTTTGATAAAGAGCTTGCTGAAACAGAGCAGGAATTWATGGCACTTGGCAAAGTTTAGGAAACTCACAGGAAATGGGTGACTCTGTGTCCCCCTTGAACAACAAGACCCAGTGGCCCTTTGTAGGTGGAAATTCTTCCTTGAGCTAAGGGCACCTCCTCTCCTCTTGTTCTGGTTTCAGTCTCTCCTAGGATCTCATGTGTCCATAATCCTTCCCCTCTCCTTTGCACAGTTTTCTTCCAGGAAACAGATCTTGCAGCTGAATAGGAGGAATCAGCTTTTCCTTTGCAAGCTGCCTTTGCTGGAGCTCGGTCACATCTGGCAGTCTTTGAGGTGCTCAGGCATAAACCCACCCAAAATATTTCAGAAAAGTTTCCTGGAAMATGGCAGGAGCTGACTTTTGTGGAAAAGCATTGGCTGGTCTAAGTCTGAGCCTTTGGAAAATGAAAATTCACATGGCACAGTTGAAGTCCCTTGGCCGAACTCTCCACTGATGGACACTCAATTATATGTTCCTTTTTTTTTTGGCTTGGGTTGCTGGGTTCTTGGATGGGGATGAAGCTGGCAGGACACATCCCCTGGGTATGTACACTGCTGTCTAATGCTCCTTCACACCTGGAAAAATATCCTCATCCCAAATCCCYGATGCTTTTCTCCCCTAAGCCTTTGTTCTGTGTCGTTACAAATAAGGGCTGTGGTGTGAATGCTGCCTGTTGTGACGGATAATAAATTCATTCATATTTCTGAAGCACTAAGTAGCGTAGTTGTAATGCTGTGGGCAGGCCTGTGAAAAATGAGTAATTCTGTCTTCAAAGAAGGGTTGATTTGTGTGAAGGCACGAGTTTGCCCATAACAATGAGCAGAAAACAAAATACTGAGAAGCTGCTCGTTCAGTGAGCGTCCTCCCCCTGTGCAGGACGGGTTTGGGATCCTGCGTGCCCCTGCACTGAGGATTTAATGATGATGAGCCCATATCAGGAGATAACCAGCCCCAGCACACCCAAAAATCTGGTTTCTGAAGGCRTGCATTCACACCCCTACATTCCTCCCGTTGCTTGCAACACCTCGGGGTAGAAGCTGTGAATCAAACAGGTGGATGGTGCTGGATTTTAACATTTGGTGCATTCGCTCAGCCTGCCTGGAGCTCACTCTCCACAGGCTCCTCAGCAGTGGGGAATCRCTGGCAGAAAACAGCTCCTCAGCTGGGCAGCAGTGAACTGGCAAAGGCAGCTCCTCCTCAGCCAGCCCTGAGCAAGGTTTGGGATGGCAGCATGTGCCACCCACCCCACAGAGGCCAGAGGGTGACAGAGCTGGGCAGGGGCTCCATCACAATCTGGGGGAGCTGCAGATTCCCTTCAAACACAGAGAACTTGGCTGGGCAAGAATGGCACAGAAGGAAAAGGGGAAATGGCTGTATGAATTTGTCATCAGCAATTATTTGCTGGGATTTAATGCGTGGGGATGTGGGGCAGGTGCGAGTGGGGAGGGTCACGCTGACACYGCCGCACAGGCCACGGCTGAGCTGTGTTTTCCAGTCCTCCCTCTAACCCATCAGGGTATTTTTCTTGCCTTCTAGATCTAATCACAGCCAGCAATGCAGGTTGAAGCATTTCAAGTGGGTTTTTTTTTTTTATCCGGCTGCCCTTTTCCCGTTGTTATCGAGCGCGGGGCCGTGTTGATTTGCATGCCATTTTTCTTTTGATCTCCATGGCAACTGCTACCAAATGGCCCGAGAATAATAGAGGTGCTTTTTGGAGCTGTAAGCAGGCTCTGCGCAGAGCGCTGACGCCGGAGGTTTGCACCAAAATAAATAAATAAATAAATAMAATGAAAATGAAGGTGATGGCTGTGGCAAGGAGCCTCAAGAGCTGGGGCAGCTAGCTCCCCTCTCCCCATCCCCCTCCAATCCCTGGGTATGGCAGATGTTTCTGACAGCCACTTGGAAGGAATGAACACACAGGGAGAGGGATGTGGGGGGGATGATCCAGCCCGGTGGCAGGGGCTTGTGGCACCAGGCTGGCAGAGCGTGGGGTCATGGCATAGGTTGGAAAAGCCCCAAAAGATCAAATCCATCCACTGCCAAGCCCTTCACTAACCCTTGCCCCAGGTGCTACATCACACATCCTCTACATGTCCCCAGGGATGGCAGATGAGGCCACTGGTGGTGGCAGTGCCATGCAGTCCCCAAGCCCACCAGCCCCTCTGGAGAGCCCCCAAGGAGTGGGAATGCTCACTCCTTGCCTGGCTCCATCCCAGTGGCTGCTGCTTGGCTCCCCCTCTCCTCTGCAGGCAGCAGCTGARGTTTGGGATTGCTTTAGTGCTCTCCTGCTCCTGGGTATTTCCCCCTTCTTTACGGCACCTCTCAGTTGCAGTTTGTGAGCCCGGGGTCTCACTGGGCTGGGCAATGGGGCACTGGGCTGTGCAGCCCTGAGCCAGCCGCTATTTCCTCCCTTGCCTTAAAGCCTGAGCTCTCAGTGTGGGTGGGAAGGCTGGGGGAGGCTCACAGGGGACAGCAGCCTTTGGGTCTGTCACTGTGGTCACTCGGATCCACAGCCCATGCTCCCTCCAGCCCCTACACAATGTCAGCAAGAATAAAATCATCCTCCTCCTCCTCGGAGCTGAGGTGGTGCTGGGCAGTCAGGCACAACTGCTGGCTATTGTCTGGGAGGTCCTGCCCTCCTCTGGGTTCCCCCACGTTTTAAGGATGCTGATGGAAGCACTCTCACCTGTCATGACTCCTTCCCAACCCTGTTAGCTTTCAGAGGCTGCGTTGCACCGTGGCACAGGAGGATTTGTACAATTTCTTCAGGTTCTTGGACACCAGCCAGCATCAACAAACCTCAGGGCAGAAACTCTGCGAGGAGCAGGAAATGAGGGAGCTGTTGGGCTTAGTGGCTGTGTTAGATCGCTCTAAAGCATGACTTAAATTCAGGTTTGCAATTTCCTCCCTTTCACCTCCTCTGCTTAGCCCCGGTGCTGCCTCAGCCTCTTCATCTGACCCAGRGCTGGGCTCGTTTCATGAGCCTGGGGTTGGCCACAGTGTCCGGGCTGTGAGAGGAGAGAGGGAGGGGAGAGCTGATGGACACGGGGAGGGGGAAGCAGAGCTGCAAGGACTGGCGTGACAAGAGTTTCAGATTTTTCGTCAAACCCTGCTTCCTCTCTTTTTGCTGCTCTTAAGCAGCGTTTGCTGCTGCCGGGAGCTGCAGTGAGCGTGGCTGCAGCGAGGGGTGGAGGATGCTGGAGGAGAAACAGCCCCTGGAGCATCTTCCAGCCTCTCCAGCATGCTGCTTGGATCTGGCAGAAGATGAGAGAGGTCCCTTTCCTTCAGAAAAGCCAGAGAAACGCCCATCCAGGTGCCAGTCACRGTGCCCAACATCCCTGTGACAGGGGTGGCCCGGGAGCTGCTGTGCCAGCCAGTCCCTCCCGCTCCTCCCTCCTCAATTAACACAGCAACCACAACTTTGTTATCCTAGGCGTGAAATAAGGCTAATGAATCATGTCGCACTTTGAAGCCACGTTAGATCTGSAATCTGACACGAGCTTTTACATCTATGTCACCGCGCTTCCTCCACTCCCCCCAAAGCCGGGCAGGCCGGCTCACTGTTTACCTGTCAGTCAGCAGAGGAATTTGCATGTTAGTTAAGCTGTTAGCATGAGTAATTACCGAGCGGGTCAGGGACTCCTCCCAGCAAGCCGCTCGGAAACGCCGCGCTTTGCCAGCGACATCTCTATCGCGGGAGGATGCGGCGGCTGCGGGAGATGAATGCGGGCGATGACTCAGGGCTAATTGCACAYTTCCACTATCGCCGGGCTCCACCGCTAACCGGAGCCTGCAGAGGCGGCATTCGGGACAGGGATGGAGGCAGAGGGTGAAGGGGAGTGCGGCAGGGAGCGGGGGTGCGGTCAGGCTGGGGACAGAGGCGGCAGCTCGCCTTCGGGATGGTTTTCCACCAGCAACGAGCAAGAGACATGAAGCGGCTCTTTGCCACTTTGTCTGACCAGGGACCTGCAGACCTCATAGGGTCTGCAGATCTTTGGCCCTGAGCCCTTATTTCCTGAATTTTTTCTTGGGATTTATCCTCCTCCAAACTGTCCTGACACCTTTAGTGCATCCCTGTGCTCCACATCTCTGTGAGAAAAGGGGGTGCTGGTCACAGGGGAGTGAGTGACCCACAGCATCACAGGGGAGGTGGACATCAGAGAGGAGATGGACATCACAGGGGAGGTGGACATCAGAGAGGAGATGGACATCACAGGGGAGGTGGACATCAGAGGGGAGATAGATGGACATCAGAGGAGAGATGGACATCAGAGTGGAGATAGGTGGACATCAGAGGGGAGATGGACACCAGAGGGGAGATGGACATCAGAGGGGAGATCGGTGGACATCAGAGGGGAGATGGACATCAGAGGGAAGTAAGTGGACATCAAAGGGAGGAGATGGACATCAGAGGGAGGTGGGTGGACATCACAGCATCTCTGACCCCTCGTGTAAGCCATGCTGGAAGGTTTTGTCTCTAGCTCCCCAGGTTTCATTGCACTGGTGAGACCCCCAGTTTTGGGAAAGAGTCTGCGACCTGTTCTCAAGCACCCATGTCAAGGTGCAGATTTGCCAGGACCATTCCTGGACAAAATCAACCCCCGCCTCCCTGGAGTTCACATCAGAAGAGCTGCCGGGGAAACTTTGGTTCCTGATGCTCCTGTGGCCAATGTGCAGAGACATCGCAGCAGGAGAATGAATTCTCAGGTCACCCTGGCATCAAAAGRACTGATAGAAACTAACTGGGGAGGAAACTGCCCTGGGGTCTGTGATGGGAGAATAGCAGGCAGGACTCCAGAAGTGGAAATTTTCCGTGGAAACGAGATTTTCTGCACTTTCATGTTATGCCTGGGCCACAGGTAACAGCTGTGGTAGCCAGGTCCTACAGCTGCACGTGGAGCCCAGCACAGCTTGCAGGAGCTCTGCACAAAAACCTGCAAGAAATTGTGGGGAAAYTTTTGTTTCATTGTTTTCAAGTTCGCATTGTTTTGGTATAATCAAAAATTGGAATAAAATTTTTGGGGTTTTTTATTTTTCAGCGTGCAAAAATTATGTGAAACAAAGCATTTTTTTAGAAAATCATGACATTTTGTTGTTGTCAACTTTCTCTACACAGAGCCATAGTATTTTTTAATATATATCATGACAGCACATCGAACAACTTATGATTTATCACAATTTGAGCTAAAACCAGATACTTTGTTATTGTTTTTAATTGCTTAGTTCAATTACGAGATAGAAATATTTAGTACTATTTGAAATATCTGCATCTCCAGGTCAGGTTTGCTCAGTTGTATGACAGAGAGTTTGGTGAGTGCTTTTATTCTTCTGATTTTCATGTTGTTTTCTTTTAATTATGACTTTTCATTACATCACCAGAGGGAATCTGGAAGAATTAGATCATGTATTTCAGTCAGGGCTCAGTAGCAGATGATTTGGCTGATTTAAAAGCAAAAATACTACAGGGTTTCAAGGTAGTGTCATTAAAACCACTTGCTGCCACTACTTAAATGCTAAGCAAAAGGGTGAAATTACAGTAGGAAAATGGTAAATCAAATTTTTTTTTAAAAAAAATCTCACCTCGACTTTTGAATGTTTGGAAATTTTGTTAAACTCGGGGCTATTTCAGAGAGAAGATTTTGTAGGATTTTTTCAAGCATTAAATGGGTTCCAATTACACTTTTTTCCCAAATATCAGCTCACGGTGAAGAACATAAATCCTGTGTTTTGACTGTCTTAGGCGTTGACTGCACTTACCAGAAACCCACGGAACAAAGTCCACCCCTTTTTCAATTCACAAAAGCTACAGAATAAATCTTTTTTAAAGGTAATGTTTGTTCTGAGAATAAATCGCAGTTGTTTGGAATGCTTAAACTTTCAAAAGGACCGGCTCTAAAAGCCCAATTTTTAAACAATTGGATCGTGAGTGTAATATGAATGTAGTTAAGATGATAAATGCAGCTAATTTTCTCCCTCTATTAGCCCCTTTCACATGCTACTTACAAATGCCAGTCAAACTCGGCAATCCTTTCATTTTATTATGCGGTGACGAGGTGATTGGATTAAAAATACATGATGGCATTTTCTAACTTGGATTTATAAGTGCCACTGCTGCATCTAATATTGGGCTGACATTTGCTGGGTGCAGGGGGAAGCGTGGTTTGTTGGTGCAGGGTGGGGAGAGCTGCCAGGGATCCCCCTGCGGGACCCCAATCTGGGCATTTCGTGTCCCTGTGAGCCAGCAGGGATGGGACCAGATCCCTCTAATCATTGCTCCTGCAGCAATGAAATCCTCTGCTGTGGGAGGTGCTGGTTGTGGGATGTTTGTGGTGAGTCTTTCTGGTATTGCAAGAGGCTTTATTTCTAAACTTTTCACCCTAAAAAAGTGTTCTCAGCCTTTTCTTGGCACAAGAGCTCCCCTCTGCTCATTCAGCCTCCAAGGACATCTCTCTTGGCCACTCATTCCAGCTAGAGAGTCTGGTGTCACAGCAGTTCCTGCCCTTCCCAAAAACCCCAGCCTTCATCCATCTCTTCTTCATCAGCCTGAGGCTGTGCTTCTCCAAGGTCTGCCTTGATGTAGCATCACCCCGATGCTGGATGCTAAACAAACTGCACCCAGCATCACCCAGATGTGGGGCATCTCTGGTGCACTGATCTTCTTCATCTTCTTCTTCTTCTTCTCCTTCTTTTCCTTCTTCTTCTTCTTCTTCTTCTTCTTCTTCTTCTTCTTCTTCTTCTTCTTCTCCTTCTTCTCCTTCTTCTTCTTCTTCTTCTCATAATTGTTATTATTGTTATTATTGTTATTATTGTTATTATTGTTATTATTATTATTATTTCCATTTCCATTTCCATTTCCATTTCCATTTCCATTTCCATTTCCATTTCCATTTCCATTTCCATTTCCATGCAAGTGGGGCACTTGCTATTCTGGGTTCATCCAATTAGGGTCAGGTCCGTGGCTCAGGTCCCAGAGGTGACGTGCCCAGTGTCCAAGCCATCAGCTCTCCAGATCAGCCGTTGTTCCTTTAAACGAAAGGGACACTAAAGTCCAATTATTGCAATAGAATGGGSTGCTTCTTTAAACTGAAGAATTTGACTCAGCTCAAGGGATATTTGTGATTGCCTCTGGCTTCCCTGGAGCTAAAAAATTATATGCTTTCCCTCTTCACTAAATTAAAACATAGTTGGATTGGTAGTGGGACTGAAGGAAGTCCCTGTCTGAAACCCCAAGTGTCAGCCTGCTTTGCAAACTCTAAGCTAGTAATTGGTTTGGAAATACTGAGTGAAYAGGTAAAGAGGCTTCGGAATGATTTGTGCTGGATAATTCAGAATGCCTGGAACAGCAGGGTTTGCCTTTCCTGGGAGATTTTGCAAACGTTGAGTTGTTAATTTCAGGTTTGGATACGTAAACACAATTAACATTTGTACTGAGTAAACACTTGATGTAGTTCTGTTCTAACGGCACCTTAGCCTCATTTAAGTTCTCTGTAAGCAATTCCTTTGTTTTCCAAATGTCAAATTTGAGGCAGACTCACGGCTGCTGCTCTCTCCACTCACAACCTCGAAAATGTGTCCTTTTGGCATCTGAGCTGGGACTGGGCAAGGCTTGAAGAGAGTGACCATCAGAGCTGAAAGGAGATGGAGATGAGGGCGACCCCAGTGGTGCCCAGGAAGCCCATCCTGCACCTGCAGGGAGCTGGTGGTGCTGGGATCCCAGCTGGCCTCTCCTCTGTCAGGAGCAGACAGTGAGTGACAGACCCATGGTCCTACAGATCTGCTGGAACATCTCCATGTGCAGGGTGATGAGGTCATGGTCCTTGAGCAACTTCTGCTCAAAACATGCATAAACCTTCATGAAAATTCTTGGTTCTTGGCTCCCTTGTAGAGCCTGAGTACCAGGCTCTTGTCACCTGACAGCTTGCAGACAAGGACATTTGGAAAAGGGACAAGTTCAAGTGTGGTCACCTGACTGCCAGTCACCTGACTGGCTGGATGTGTGTGAAGCCATGGCCAAAGTGGAAGCTGCTCTCCAAGTGTGGTGGTGGTGCTGCTGTGTCCTTCTGGGGGTGACCATCTGGCCTCTGTGTGCTAGTTTGAGAAACAAACCAGTAGGGGGATTATCCCCACACAAATATGGTGCAAGAGAATCTAAGTCAGAACTACAATTTAATAGGAAAAAATGAAAATAAAGGCAATAATACAGAAACGACAGCTTAAACTGACAGAGTCAGAATCCAACCTGACGCCCTGCTTAGCAGGATGGTGGCTGCAGCCCCGTTGCAGTGATGGATGTGCTCTTGTTGAAGCGGTGAAATTCAATGTTAAATGGTGGCTGCAGTTGTAGTCATGGGCGTGGTCTTGTTGAAGCAGTGAAGTTCAATGTTGAGTGGTGGTGCAGCCCCGTTGCAGTAATGGATGTGCTCTGGTCAATGTTCAATGTTCAATGGTGGTGCAGCCCCGTTGCAGTGATGGATGTGCTCTGGGTCAATATTCAATGTTCAGTGGTGGTTGCAGCTCCGTTGCAGTGATGGATGTGCTCTCATCCAAGTGCTGATCCAACAGCTCCAGTCCGTCTCTGCAGGTCCAGGGGTGGTTCTGGAGCTCCTCTCCTCTGGGAATGCAGTGGAAGAAGTGTCCCAGTGTCCCAGAGCCTCAGTTTCTGTGCCAGTAGGGATGTCCAGTTCCTCCTCTCTGGGCGGGGCATCTCCCAATGGGATGATGGAATTCCATGGGTCATTCCCAGARCCCTGGATGGCCCATGGGCAGAGATGGCCCCTGGAGGGTGTTATCAGGGCTGGGTCATGCTGAAGATAAAAACCCACCTGGTTTTAACAGCTTATGGAGATGGTAATGGAATACAGACTGCTTTGATTACACCTTCCATGTAACTTAAGACACTGTGGCCACTGAAGTATTTCCTGGAAGGTCATAAACCTCTGGCTGAACCAAGGTCACAGGGTTTGGGTTTTGAGAATATGGTGCAGGACCCCCAAGATGTAGAGGTTGGCTCCCAGAGCCAGATGATGAAAAGAAGGCTCAGAAACTGTTTTAGATGCCTTGAGAAAGATGAAGGAAAACTCTAAATCCTRGTCTGCAAGGTTTTGCACAGGGATATTTCCATGTGGAGTCTGAAACTCTTGTTCAGAGGGTTTATTGGCACCATTCGTCTTGGCTGAACTCACTCTGGAGAGGTCCTGCCCTATTTCATCCATGCTGACCCTCCATGGCCTAGCTCAGGGGGTATCACCGGATAATTTGGGGAATAGAAGAGTTGGATTAACTCCCCTCCCAGTGTCAGTGGTCTCTGCTTCATCCCCCAGCTGGGACAGTGCCCCMAGGGCAGGAGGAGATGCTCCAGACAGGGACAAGACACAAGCTGGTTTGCAAATCTGCTGGAGAGCAGGCGTGGGAAGCAGCAGGAGCCCCTGCAAGCTCAAACACAGCAGCCTCTGGCTCATTGTGCCATTTACCGAGGTTACAACATAATGGCTATGCAAAATAATGTCTCCTTTTCTCTCTTTTTTTTCTTTAGTAAGTGAAAGTAAGTCTTCTAAGCCAAGGTTAACAATATATATTTATGAGTTGCAGCCAGCTGCTTCTATGTTTGCACATGTGTTTGTTAATGAAGAGTAACCTAAGGGTCAGGTTATTATGTAAATAACCATTGTCAAGGGTAAAGGTGAAGAACCCAGTAATGAGTTGTGTCTCTCTGTCTCTCTCACAAGCCACTAATGAATATTGGATATTGCCATTTGCTGGGCTTTTTACCCTCATTTTATCAGGGGGTGAGGGGCAGGGATGGCAAGAGAGGAAAGAGAAAGAAGTAAATTTGTAATTAAGCAGAGACAAGTTCCTTTTTTTCCCCTCTCCCCACGCAGCTAAAGCGACTTATTTCTTCTGTAGGAATTATATATGACTGCCTTGGCCTGTGTTTGGGCAAAAAAATCACCTTCCTTCTGCAGCTCTGGGCTGCATCATCCCTTTTGAGCCTCTGCAGCTCTCACTTTAGAAGATGCCCACAAATCACCAGTCTGCATCTTTGCAGATAATACTGAACTGAGGCACAGCCAGCATGCCATTGAGCAGCCTTTCCATTAGGGAGGTTAAGAGCAAACCTGCCTGCCCAGGATTACTGACAGAGTGTGAACAGAAGGTGCAGGATCATTGCATATGCTTTCAATATCGTGGCACGGAGAGGGGAGCCTTTGGCTCGCAGACACCTGACACCCYGAGCTGCTGCAGGGCTGGGAGTGCAAACAGGAGCTGGGTTGGGATGGCTTCTGTGGGAAAGCATGGAAGCTGTGGGATCACAGCCCTGATTTCTGTATCCACCGTGGCAGTGTGGACCGGCCCTGGGAAGGAAATGTGAGCCTTGCCCACAAGCAGCGTGTCCCTGGCAGCCTTTACATCTCAGYTGTCACATCAGAGATGGTGACTGGCTGCCTTGGAGGGACAGGGTGGGATCTGATGGCCYRGGACAGGGRTCCCCTCTGCTCTGCTCTGCCCCGTGTTCCCTCAGCCACACACTGTGGGGTCACTGCTGAGYCCATCCCTGACCTTGCAATGGGACCACGGTGCCCAAAGCCAAAGTCATTCCATGGATTTCCATTTTATGTGCCCACCTCCCAATGACTCTGCTGGGATCTGAGAGCAGAGATTGCTCAGCTGGCAAATCCCAGTGGGYTCCTCTCATTCCTCCATGCATCTTTTGACTCCTTGTGAAACTTGGAATTCAGAAACCACCGGGCCAGGGAAGGATGAGTGTTGCATCTGTAATTCAGGCATGGATAAATCCACATGCTGTTTGTGATGGTCAGCCAGGCAGAACTGCAGAGGAAATCTGTAAAAAAAACAAATAGCAAAAATAATAATAATGATAATATGCAATGGTCAATAATTACCTGCTAGGCAATGCCAGCATTTGTTTTTAAATGAAAGTTTGCTCATCTTCCCTCAATGTCACAACCAGGAGTTGGCAGTAAAGGGGGAGGCTGGGGAGGTGGGGGAACAGAGAAGCCCGAAATTGTAGGGTGAGATCCACAAAGAGCTGGAGGTGCTGGAGGAGGCTGYGATGTGTGCACAAGCCCCATTTGGTGGTTTGAGTAATGTCATGTTGCCACTAGGGTGTCTCTGCAAACAAGATATTGCATCTCCAAAGAGTTCCTCGCACAAATAAAAAGCTAAATAGGAATGATGGGCTGACTAGCTGAGCCTGTGCTTTTTACTTTTATGATTGAGAAATAGTTGTTGAAATTGTCAATAAAAATAAATAAAATTAAGTTTCCCTAGTTAGGTGTGGAAAGGCAAGCCTACCTGTCTTTGCTGACAGGCCTTTTTGTTCTGTGTTGGCTTTTATATATGTGAAAAAAACACCATTGAGAGCTTCCAGGGAGCRGGTTATTGCCATTTTTACATCCTTTATATGGGCTTAAATCCATTTACAGATGTGCTGTAGACAGAGAGACATTTTTTACAAGTAATTGTCATGTATACAAGGGTCCTTATGTGTCACAAAAAGATCTCACTTAAGAGAAATAAATGTGCTTTTCATCTTTTGTTGGCAGGAGCGGTGGTGGTTGG
This sequence comes from Malurus melanocephalus, assembly GCF_030028575.1. Lineage (NCBI taxonomy): Eukaryota > Metazoa > Chordata > Aves > Passeriformes > Maluridae > Malurus > Malurus melanocephalus. The sequence continues at coordinate 357,275 of NW_026623748.1, read as the reverse complement.
GAAGAGGGTAATTGGTGATCTTTTCCAGTCTGATAACCAGGACAAATAGGGGGGAGCAGTGAGTGGCTCCGGCGTCGCTGCGTTGTCTCCCGGGCCGGCTCGGTGTCACCGATAGAGGTGACAAATGCCATCGGCCGAGCCCCGGGGACAGGGGAAGGAGAGCCCCTCTGCCCCTGGCTGACCCCACCGGGGCTTTGCGGCTCTTCCCGGCACAGCCACGCTCCTCCAGCACCGCGGGAAGCGCTGACACAGCCTTCAGCACTCCGGCCGCTAATCAGGGCTGGTTCTGAGCCTCTTAGATGTGATCGGGATGCAGAGGTCTGCCTCTTTATTGCCTTTATTTGTAGGTTAGAACTCCCCTTTTGTAATAAGTCCCGTGTGGGTTTTGTTGGGGTTTTTTTTTTTTTTTGAAGGTTATTGCTCTTCTCAGGGGCTGAGGTTTAAAAGACTCCCCGGAGGCAGATGGAGCTTTGATAACATTCTGCATCACCCGTACCCGGCGCTCTGGAGGGGCTGAGAGGCTGCACATCCCTCCTGCAGGGACACGGGGTGCTCGTGGTCCACGATGAGCAGCCCTGATTTTTTACACRGCCTCTCACAATATCTGTGAGCATCCCTCAGGGATGCCATTCCACGATATTGCTCCAGAGGAAGATGTCAATAACGCGGTGCAGGGAGCCGTGGTGAGCACTCAGCAGCCAGTTAGGCTGGGGCTGTAACAGATGTGGGCAGCCCTCGCTGATGGAGGGTTAAAGCAGGTCACAACTCAGGCCAAACAGCAAAAGGCAGGTCCTTTATTGCATAGATTTATTTATAAATCGTTTTCCAGTCAATAGAAGGCAAAGCAGGACTGGGATTGGGGGCCTGAGTTTGAGAAAGACGGGATGGCTTAAAACAACACCAAATCCCTTTCTGCAGCACAGGYTCCACTTTCACAATTCACAATTCCTATTTAATAGCTGCTTTATGCCAGCAGGTGCCCAATGGCCCAGGCGTGGGCTGGGAGGTGCAGGAAGGTCTGAGATGGAGGATGGAGTGTGGCCTTGAAATCAGGGACAGGTGAGCAGTAAACCTGGCTTGATAAATAATGGATGAATTGTGTTTGKTTTTGCTGATGATGTAGTGACCTTTTGGGAGGCAAGAAACAAAGAAACAGCAAATGACCAGCAATACTGATGAACAGGCTAAGTGAACTGGACACATCATTAACACCAGCATACTAAAATAATTACATGCAACCRGGAGCCACACGGTCAGCAAAAAGTGAAACGAGGAAGTGGTTCTGTGTGAATTTGAGCTTTCCACCTCTCAGCAGGGAGGAGAGCTCTGGGGGGATGTGRGTTTGGGGTGGTTGGTGCAGTTGGACTTTGGCCTGACGCGCTGCCAGGAGTTTGAGGCTTGCACCAGAGCAGAGATGAGGTTTGCAGGAGTCCTGGACTGATTTGTTGAGATGAGGTGTGGTAGAGAAGCCCTTGTAGAGCAGGAGTTATCCTGGGCTGTAGGCAGAAATTGCTGGTGCCCCAGAGACCMCACAAAACCCAAAGTGCCACCTGACTGGTTAACACACATCATAAAGGCAAAAATATTCATTAATTTATTGTATTGCCTTAGTAAAGACAGCAGGTCAACCCCAGAGCAGCCTCCTCTGTGTTTCAGGCAGRCATGAAGCGATTCTGGCGAGACAGCCAAACTAGATTTTGTGAATGAGCAGATATTTGGCCGTATCAAGAGCCTGCTTGCTTTTCCCTGTTGGAAAACATTATCATCAATGGGRATCTGTTGGCAAGAAACTGGGGAGAGACGCTGCTTTTCACACGCTCATCTGTTTTCACACGAAAACAAGAGTACTCATTATTGGTTATTCATTATTCCCCCATCTGATAAACTTTCTGCCATTCAGGCAGCSGGCAGGAACAGCAACACGCTGCTTTGTGTAGCCCATCACGCATCCGGAGTAAGAGATAATGAACGGGCAAATCAAACATGCTTCCCAAAAACCTCCATCTGAAAATTATTATTCAGCCCAGTGAATGCTCCTGAATAACAAATACATCTGCAGGAGTGAAGCTGGGGCTGCAGTGGACTCACAAATAGCAGCAGCAGGGCCTGGGTTTGCCGTGAGTGATGGAAGCAGAATCGCTTGGCKGTTTCCCTTCAGCAGAAATTATGATAATTTTCACTTTGTTTAGTACCTTCCATCTGAAGGTCTCCAAACGCTTTACAGACTCAATTAATTAGTTGTGGTGAGACCCCTCCCCTGCTAATTTTGGCAGTGCATGCACCCATTTGATGCTGAATATCAGAGTGAAATTCATACTTTTACACCCAGCAAAGCACAGCCCAGATCTCCTCCCTCCTCAGCCCTCCTCTTCAGACCCTCTTTCTTCTCTGTTGCTTGAACTGACACAAAACTTCATGGGAATCTTAAAATTATATCCAATAAACACCTATTAGCACCTTATTAAGCCTACTGAAAAAAAGAATGCAAAGTACTCTATTTTAATATTATCTATTTTATTATTGTAATTGAATAAGTTTACTTACTTACTTATTTTACTTATTTATTTATCTATTATTTATGTTAATTCATKATTGGACTTGATGCTTGATGWTCTTAGAGATCTTTTCCAAACCAAATGATTCTATGATTCTAAACGGGCAAAACCGGAGGGCAAAATACAGCAACTTTTAAAAAAACAATCCCTTTTGCATTGAAGTAGCAACARTTTCATGGTGGGTTTGTTGTTTTTTGTTCATTTGTTTTTTTCTCTTTTTGAGGTTTCCAAACTAAAAATAAGCCAAGGAATTAATACCATCAGTTGCAAAAGAGCAGAAATATTCTGTGGAAAATCCACTTGGATTTCTTTCTATTTTTCTGCGTATTTAGTGCACGTCAGCAGAGTTTTACATTGCTCAGCTCTKCTCTCTGGTTGGAGCAAACCCTCTGCTCTTCACCATCCTCGTTGTACCTAACAKCTGACAAAAACAAGGAGCATTTTGSTGCTGCTGGACAGGGCTGGGGCCGTTGTTGGGCTGGGATGAGCACGGCTGAACAGCCAGCGCTGGCCGCACTGCGAGGAGAGTTAATCCACTGCCATCTGTCTTTATTATGCTCCTATTGTTGGACACCACAGCCTGGAAATCCAGCAATGAAACCCAGTTGTTCGTTGCCATTCATCATAGTTATTGCTGGAGTTGTGTAATGAAGAGGGGAAGTGCTGTTTATTGCTCTCCCCTCTTTAGAAACCATCCTTGGGGGTAGTTATGGATGGTTATTGGAATCAAGCACAGGACTCTGGGAGGTCCCCCCTTCGCTCCGTTTCTGGGTTGAACCATGAGGTTTAATGGGGTTTTATGGCTGCTTTTGCTTTGAGGCTGCTCTGCTGCCTGCTTGTGTTCTCAGTGCTGTGAAGTTTGGCGCTGAGAAGCCAAAATAAAAGCGTTTCTGGCATGAAGGTGAACGGAAGGAAAGGAGGACAATTAATACGGTGAAAAGGAGGATGTGGGTGCCCTCCAGGGCAGGGAGAGCTCTGCCATGYGTGAAAGCAGCAAGTGAGCACTGCAGCCAGGGTTCAGGCATTGTCCTGCTCAGGAATGGAGCCCTCTGAGCCTTTGAAATGGCTGATCATAAATACAGGTGCTCTGGGTTACTGCTCTTCTCTCCAGTGATTGCTGAGGCTGAAAAGTCAGACAAGACTCCAGTTGTGCAGGTGAGGGATGGAGGGGGACGAGGGAATGGTGCAGGAGGACAAAGAGCCAAACATGAGCAGTGCTTCTCACTGGGGTTTACCAGGATGAAAASGAGAATGCATTCAAATAGATCTGTAATGAAAATCCTTCAGCAGGCCATAGTGCCTGCRCTGCAGCAGAGATTCTGGAGTATTTGGGGTGAAACACGCTCCCTCTGGGTTTTATGAGGCAGCTCCTASACTGCAGGATGGTTGATCCCATTGAGATAATATATTGAAGGGCCTGAACTTCCATCCAGAACTCAAAATGACCTTGTGATTAGCTCTTCTGTTTGAMTAATTTATTCTGGTTCTTGCAATCACTCTGGGAACCAAAGAGATGGAGGTGCACTGAACCTCAAAAAGGCACCACTTCTCCGTCTGCTCTGAACAGACCCTCCATGGTGCAGGGAGTTCACAACCTGCAGAGGCAACCCCTTGCTCTGGACACCAGCTTCAGGGGAGTTTGCAGAGCCCCAAAGCTTATGGGCCAAACAGGAACCAAAAWGAGGTTCTGTGCCAGAAATAACACCTCTGGAGGGTGCCTGGTGTGCAGATAAATAGCCAGCATGGCCTCATTATCAGAGATTTATTTGTGCTGGCAACAAGGGAAGGGTGCAAGGAGCCTCAGGGATAAGAAGCTAGGGGGGCAGAGAGCTGCCTATCCAGGTATCAGAGCCTGYACTCTGGCAGGGCTTTGGGCATGATATGTAATAGGTATGAGACAGCTTCAAGGGCTGGAGACATGGAAGGAGTTASAGATCTCAGTTGTGTTTCCAGATAACACATAGCCTGTGCCTGTCAAAGCTGCTGCTGATAAGGGGATTCTGCAGAAAGTAATTAAAACTCGAGCCCCTGGTATTTATTTAAAGGGGAAACTCTTGGGACTTGATAGGATTTTGTTGAAATGGACCAGGAAGCTGATTCTTAACATGCCATGGAAAAGCTCAGAGAATTAAATCTAAAAAGAGAGGCCAAGCAAGTTTCACAGTGCCCTCACACAATCTGTAAGGCTGCAGAAGCTGTGAAGGTCTCTCTTAC
>NW_026623748.1:334433-350816 GCF_030028575.1 Malurus melanocephalus | reverse complement strand
TGCTGAAAGCTCATGGATATTGTGACAGGAGGGATCTCTTCTCAAGGGCTTCTGCACGTTTTGGAGTGGGAGGTGATGTTGGAGCCACTGCCTCTCAGGGGTGAGCTCCCTGAGTGATGAGTGGCTACGATGTTTAGGGCACTGCAGCGTAATCTCATTTGGATACAGAGGACAAAACCCCTCTACAAGAGATCTGTAGGCACTGAGAATATKCTGAATTCCTGGGAAAGGCTGTGTTGAAGGACAGACCCTGTAGGAAGGTAACTGGTCACAAACCCAGCTCRAGTCCCAGCTGGGAAATTTTCCATCTTATTCCTTTTGCACCCTAATACTTCATTCTAATGAAATACATCCCAATATGTCATTCTTGACTTGAACTTACAGGAAAAAAAGCCCCAACTGAATGGTCCAGCTTAGTAAGGCTCCAGTCAGGAGGGATTTAAGTATCTGTTCATCTTCAGGTTCATATTAACCCTTGTAAACTTATGGCACAAGTCATGCTTCAGGTTGTAACAAGATTCAGGTTTYGCTTTTAATAATTCTTCCAGGTTACTTTGAAATTAAAGAAAGAAATCCCATTAGAGATTGTTTTAGGACACATCCAGATAATTTGAGAATTATTTGAATACAATTTTTACAATGACTGTAATTTCGAATAGTTTATTTTATAGAAACCACTTTCAGTCACCCTAATTAATAATAAAATAAATAATTTCATGTCCAGGAAGAATTATCAGAGAATCCATAGTTGGTTTAGGCTGGAAGGGACCTTAAAGTTCATTTCATTCCCACTCCCTTCTGTGAGCAAGGACACTTTTTACCAGACCAGGCTGATCTGGGCCCTGTCCAACCTGACCTTGAACACTTCCAGGGATATTATACAAAAACTTGGAATCCAGTTTAGTAATAATAATAATAATAATAATAATAATAATAATAATAATAATAATAATAATAATTCTAGACCCCCCAATTATTCTCGATACTTGCAAGAAACACCCCTGTGTGACACAGAGACAGCAGCTCTACTTCGATGCCTTTCTGACAAAAGAAATTGCTTTTCTTGTTAAGGCAATGGTCCATTCCAGGAGAAAATCATGGCATAATCAGCGACAGAGATGGGAAGGGAAGGTTAGTGATTTTTGTGAGATGTCAGGGGTGAGGTCTCTGTGCCCTGTGACCAAGTTTTGCCATGGGATAACAGCTCCTCCATCATTCTGCTGTTTGATCTCACCTCTCCTCAGCTTACTCATGTGCAAGATCCACTTAATTACATTAGTCAACTTCACTGAGGTGTCTTGAAGCTTAATTAAGTTCTGGAAAGCCCGTCAAGAGCCGCTGGCAGAATGCTCCGAGGAGGTTGCTGAGATGAGAGATGGACATGAGGGAGGGAAATGTGCTGAGCCGTGTTTGGGTGGAGCTGTCGCTTCACTGCCACTGTCACATCCTCAGGGCACTGCCCTGGGCTCTGGGGACATCCCTGCTGATGAGCAAACATGCACTTCCCAGTTTTATGGGATGTGAGGGATTATGGAATGACGGTTTATGGAATGAGGGTGTGCCCTCATTCTCATTTCCACACAGCTGATTTTGAGAGGGGCTACGTGTGGAAACGCCGCAGACACCGCTCAGTTCGTCCCCCAGTCCTGGCAGAACCATCCAGGGTGTTGTGGATGTTGGGGGCACCTGTGGCTGGTGGCTGTCAGCTCTCATTTCACCCTCGGGAGGGTTGGAGCCTGATGCACCCCAAGGGGTGAATTGACATTCCTGGCTCCTCCAGGGGATGGAACATATGGAGGCTCCACCGGGACCAAGGCCGTGCTTGGAATTGCCAATCAGCGCAGTGTGGCTGAGCCTCAGCTGGGAAAACCTTGCCACTAACAAGGCTTCACGCTCCTGCAGCTCTGCTTGCTGTCTGTCAGCTGCKAAGGACGGCTGGAGCCCGTGAACAACCTACAGCACCAGCTTGTTACGGAGAGGTGGGAGCCTCTGCATATTTTAGGTGCAGGCAGTTCCTATTAGAAACACCCACAAGGCATTCCCTGTAACTTAGCCAAATTGGATGGCCTTAAAAATGAAATAGTCAGTTGGGAAGTTATTAAAAAAAAAAAAGTTTTCTGCTTTTCTTATGGAGGAAAATTTCTCAGATTGTTGTGTTTGGATTATTTAAATAGACCRCTCTCCTCTGAAGCTCTATGTTTTGCCTGTTTGTTTACGCTCCTTTTGCTGGGAAATGCCTTGTTATTGTTTCCTTGTACTTTCCACAGAGCTTGAAATTGCTGGCTGYGCAGGAGCAAATTAGCTGGCAATTAAAGGAGAGTTAATAACGATTCCCATGGAGTCTGCTTGGTCCTGTCACTGGGAGGAAGGCACTCCATGGTCAGGCCCTGCTGCCCAAGCTGTGACATCGAGGGTTTCTGTCACACCGTGGCACCTGCCTGGAACACGTGCAGGTGGACTGGAAACCTTTCMAACCCCAGCAATCAGAGATAATGGCCTGATATCAAAACCAGACAAGYAATGGAGCAACCTGCAGCCAGCAGAATGTTTCTCAGAGGTTCAGAAAAGGTAGCTAAGGAAGAYTTGGGTTTAAACTTGTCTTGTGCCAATCTGTGCCTTTACCATGTGTGTGTTGTTTTCAGGCAACATTAAAGTTGGAAAATGTTTGGATATTCTTGCTTGGAAGTTAAATTCAAGACTCTTGGTTCCTTCCACTGTGTCCAAGGCACAGGACTGTCTGYACAATCTAACCCCTTGGCTGGTGGACTGCTCTTTGGAGGAATTTCAGAGGGATCTGTTTTGGTTTTGTACAGTTGGAACAAACCTGAGCTCTTGCTAGAGGGAGTCCCTTGAGTTTCCAGTGTGACTCGAACATATTTTTGAGCTAGACTTTAATTCCCCTTTCAAGATTTTGGTGCTTTCAGACGTGGAGGATGAAGTCATGAGGGCAGCTGGAAAGTGTTCAGAATGTTTTGACTGAGCCCTTTGTTTCTCAAGRAAACAAACCTCAGACACTCACCTTTTTCCTCATGCCTGCCTGTTTCGCTGATGAAACTTCAAAATCTGTTTGGTCATTTCCCAGGCACTGAGGTGGTGGATGTCAAATATGAGAATTCCCTGTGCAGAGCTGACCAGCAAACCTTCTCCCCAGCGTGCAGAAACCATGGGTTTAACACCTGAGTGTAATGGGAGGGGTGCAAATGTCCGSTCTGAGCTCCAGACTGCAATAAAAAAACAAAGTAAAAAGTCTCAGCAGAAACCCCAACTTCACGAGTGACCTCAGCAGCTGGCCAGAATCCAGCTCTGATGTAAGGATTTCATCTCCTGCTGGAGTTCTTGGGTTTGGGGCACATGAAGCAGCCCCACACACTTGCAGGCTTGTGCACAACTGGGGCTCAGAGCCCCTGTGTAGGGGGGTTCAGTTTYCTGAGTGCCTAAGGCACTTCTGGAMAATGGGATGTGGGCTGGATGCACATGAATGAAGAAATCTGAATATAAATAATGACACTGAATACTTTTGCCCAGCTCCTGCTGTACCCTAAAGCCCCCCAGCTCCACAGGTGACTTTTTTTTTGTATCTTAAAAGGTCCTGGAGGTGCCTGCCCTTGAGGGGCTGGGTGTTTCCAGGAGCAAAGCCTGTCCTCACCAGTACATTCCTGGTGTGAAGATATTGCCCTGGAGGCTTTTCCTTTGTTACAGAATCATGAGAAGAACAGGGTTATTTCACAAGGTTGGAAGGGACCTCTGGAGATCATCTTGTTGTCTCTTTTCTTGGCCTTCTGCCCTCCCTGAGTTTGTGTCCTCCACACCACAGAGCTTGTAGCCAGCCTATGGAGATGGGTTTGACCCATCTTGGTTGATGGGTTGATCTCTGAGTTGGATTTCTGACCAGGTGAGCCCTTGGAGCATCAAAAGATGCTCTGGGCTGGGCTGCAAAATAAAACCATGAACTCTGCTCTGTTCTGGGGAAGGAAAGGCCCAGGGCTCTCTCACCAGCACCTGCAACAGCCCAGCTGCCACAGCTTGAGGATTGCCAGCCAAAAGGCTCCAGACAGAAATGAAAACTTGGAAAATTCCTCAAATGGTTAAAATAAACTCCTTAGGGGAGGAAAAAAAAAAAAAAAGGAAAAAAAGAAAAGAGAAAAAAGTGCCTCTTCTTTTGAAAGGTTGCAATTACTGTGGATAGGATCCATCTCACCTGATGGCACCCAGGTCTCGGCATCTGCACCGAGCACTCAGAGCTCATTTACCATCAATGGAGAGAAATGGGCACCTCCAGCAGGCAATTGCTCTCATCTTGAGATGGTTGCCTAAAATAGGTCAGACAAATCACTGCAATTTCTCCCCACTTACACATTTAAGAGACTGACTCCGGTACAGACACTTGTCTTGCGGACCTTTGACACCAGGTGAGATGAATCCCCCCTGAAGTGACAACAAGACCCGTGTTCTGAGAGCAGGGAGGGAATGATGGGGATGGCCAAACCCTGCACTGATGGCACAATGAGTCAGTGTGAGCAAAAATGTGAGCAAAAAAAAGTGAATTGTTCCCCAGAGCACGTCAACCTCGGCTCTGGCTGCTTGGAGGATTTGGGAACATTGGAGGGGGTGATTAGGATTAATCCATTTACCTGAGTAAGTCACTTGGAGAGCTTTAGCTGTAAAACAATATTGGTTATCAGCATCCTCCTGTGATGATGTTCTCTGAGTTCTGGGAAGGAGATTTTTCCTCTGAAACAGCCTCTTCACACTTTCCCTGAGTGAAGTATTTTGCTACTCAGATTTGTGATTTAATAATCATAAATAATAGAACCCTTAGTGCTATATTTTTAAATGACTGAATGGTGAGAATCTACTTTAAAAAATTGTATGAATGCCTATCACTTGTGTGCATATAAATGTATTCAATTAGCACTCAAATCTTGAGTTATCTCCTGATGGAAGGCAAAACCTTTTGAATTCAGTCCTATGCAAGAAATACTGTGTCATTTAACTCACAAAAGGATGCCATGCACTTAACAGATAATGACTGAAGAGGATTTTGCTGTATTGCCTGCTCAGCTGCTTGTGAGGACAAAGAAAATAATTCCTCTTTTAGGATCTTATGGGGTAATGAAGGAACCCTCTCCACACTGATCACACCGAGTACTGGAAGGGCAGGAGCCCGATGGGCTAAAGGGGCTGCAATTTCATTGTCATGGTCCCCCATGTGCTCCCATGTTTTGTCTGGGATGCTAAGCCAGTGGCTAACCTGTCTCTGAACCTGCCACCAGCACACAGAGATTACTCACCCTGGATACTGCACTTCAGCAAATGCAGAATTAGCCCTGGCTAAGTAATCTTGTTAGCGTGATTCAGTGTTAAATGGATCTCGATTAAATGGGCCTTTATATTGTCCCAGCTGGAGATGATAAGCCCCCACAAGGAAATGGCAGCAGACCCAAGGAAATTGCTTCACTTCAGACTGGGATGTTTAACCCCATAAAACACTTTCTGGTCCCCCTGTGCCATGGCTTCTGCTCATTGCATGGCACCCTTGGCTGTGGGGACAGCAGAGCTCAGGACAATGAGCTGGGGCAGCTCTCTGTGACACCTCTTGGTCAGGAGGAGAGCAGGGTGATGGAGATGTGTGTGAGAGGGCAGGATGGCTCTGAGGGGTGGCTTGGGCTTCCTCTGTGTCTTTGCAGGAATTAATGATCCCTCTGCTAGCAGGATGCTTTGTCTAGCCTCTTACTCGAGGTGTTGGGTGCCTGAGCATCCAAAGGTCAGCACAACTGCTGCCACCAGCAGTTTACTGAGCTTCAAACAGCACCGAGGCAGGACCTTCAGTCCCATCTTAAAAGAACCATATTGCTTAAAAGCGTCCCTGGGATTTGTTGGGAACGGCTTGGGGTTTATGGGTGTGAGATGGGAATCAGCTGGGTGTGTCGGTGCATCAGCCCCCAACAATTCATCCCCCTCGCTGTGAGATTTGGCAGAGTGTGCACAGCCTGGGGAAGAGGAAAACAGCCCCMAAATCCCCCAGGGGCTGCAAATGCAGAGTCAGACTGGGGGGCACTGGAGGGACAGGGATGGAGAGCTGGGACTCAGCAGTGCCAAGGTTCCTCCTCCACAAAAGCAGCCAACCCTGCTCTCCAAAGGCTCCTRGTGGTCTGAAGCAAGGACTGGGTGAGATGTTGTGAAAGCAAGATCAGAAAGAGAACAAAAAATCAGACAAATCACCTCAMCTCTGACCCCTGCTAATGGTCACTGTTGGGGAAAGGCTTCTGAGGACAGATAACAAGGTGGACATCAAACTGCCCATCATACCCACACATCAGCGTGTGCTCTCCTCCTGCTCTGTATTAGCTGATAAATTTTCTCTCTCCACGTCTGATGTGACTTCAAAATACAGATTTATCCTCACAGAGTCACAGTCCCTAACAGGACACATGGAAAATCTCTGCTCTGTAACAAGTCAGATGATCTGATATCTTTTCTTTCCCAGACCTTTGACAGAAATATGGTAAACATGCAATTACTCGGATTTTTCCATAAATTTTGCATTGGAGGTGGATTTACATGCTTGTGATATTTTCCAGACGTGAATCYCAGCCCTGTGAAGCAGCGAATGGCTGCAGATGGGCAAGAAATGATATAATCTATTAGAGATTTCCTTCATTATCCCTCTAATCAAGGCTTCTATCAGTCTCCTTTGATGCGCTGCTGGAAAAAAAGATCTTCAAGTAAACTGATGCTGGAGATAATTAATTAACTTGCCATCCTCTTGCCTTACAGACAGAGACAGYGTAAGAAAGAAGAAGTGTCCTTTGCAATTACTGCTCTGTGGTTTTCCATCCTAGCRCTGACAGCTTGTAGGACATGAAGTGGAAAATCATTTTACCAAACTTTGAGGCTTTGGCCGTCAATTCCTTCACTTGAGAATATTTTCTCCTGCTTGTATTTCTTCTGCTTGTATTTCTCCTGCTTATTGTTGGATAACACTCCTGATGGTGAAAAATGGATTTAATACTTGAACAGTTGTAGTTGGATGTAGTCTGACCTGGTAATATTATTTTCTTTATGCTTTCCTTACAGCAAATACCCCCATCTCTCCTATCCTCAGATTATTGTACAGGAAATCCACCCTTGTTAGGATGGAATAGAAAATTGAGATTAAGAGCTGGGTCAGTGGAGTAATATGGGTTCTGCAGGTTGTTACAGGTATTCCCAATATTTTTTCTAGGGACTTGGCAGGAATGGGGAATATTTTCTGCCCTGGGAGCCCACTTTTTCATGTGAGCTTTTCTTTCCAAATATTGGTGCAGTCTCTAGTCCTGTGATGTCATGAATTTCCTTTCTAGTGCTTTAAAGGACAAGATTTAAACTTCTCTGCCATCTCAGACCAAACCTGGGATAGCAGGAGGGGGATTGCAATCCACTTCCCCAACCACAGACGATTTCTTCTTTTACAAATTATGTCCTTTTTTGCATAAGTTTTCCCTGTGTTTCCAGCTTCCCGAGTCCTCAAAATAACATTTCAAATTCTAACTAGTTTAGCTCTCCCTCAGTTCCTCCTTTTTGGTGCTGCATGAGCAGACAGACAGGGGGGTGCATGGCTGAGTGGGCAGACTGACAGAGCCTTAAACACAGCACAGCTCTGAGCTGATCCCAAACACCATCAGCAAAACACTGACAAGAGCCTCCTTCCACAGGAAATCTCCCCAGAAATATCGAGTACTAAAGCAGAGGGGGAAAGCACACAATAAAGGCAAGAAGAGGTTTAGAGTGTTTTCCAGCAAAGTCAGGATTTTGCTGGCTGTTGCGTACATGCAGGGTGGGTTTATGACAAGGAAAAGCTTGTTTAGTTTRGTCACCAGGGGCTTGTAAATCAATTAATTCTTGGAGGAGTTACTAAAAACTGAAGAAACCAGGAGCAGCATTGCTAATGCAGCACAAACTGATTTTTTTTTTCCAGGGAAAATGCAGTTGTCACTGCAGCACAGCAGCCTGACAGAACCAGCCTTCCCATGGAAACCCTGAAGAAAACCAAGAAATGACACCATGCCTTGCACAGAATTTGCTCATCCATATTTTTTAATGCATTTCCCCCTCTTCCATGTGCTGGCAGCCACTGTAAGCTCCTGGGAGGTAGCACAGGGCAGAGATGATAAATAACTTTAAATGGTGTTGTGGTGCTTSTCTTCCAACAGTGACGGGTCTTCTCTTGCCTTCTGAAGGATGAATAACTTGTGGATGTTTCCTCCCAAGAGCTCTATCTACTTTTCTTTCAAATGTATTAGCAAATTAATGTGAATTGTGAAACATTAATTACAAAATTGATGGGAATGAATGCTTTGGGWGGTTCTGGTTGGCCCCTGCTGAGSTTGGGGCACTCCTGAAGGTGGGCTGTGCTGGCAGGGTTCCCATCACCTGAGGTGATTTTTGGGTGGAAAAATTGCAATTCCTGGAAACCACAGGTTCAAAACACTGCTCCAAGCAAAGCCTCGCCAACACTTTGCCATCTGAAAACAATTCTGCCAAGGCCGAGAAATGAATCAATATGGAAGCAAGTGTTTGGAGAGTATTTTTTTGAGTGATTTGCTTAACTAGGCAGATTTGTCACCATCTCCCCGTGGTTTTGGAGCAGCTGTGGCAGAATTCCAGAAGAATTTCAGGAGTTGTCCAGGATCAGCAGCAGTTGAGTCAGCTTTTGGTATCAGAGGTTGTGGTCGTTGGCTCCTTGGAAGACCAAAGGGAGCAAATGCTTTTTGGTAAAAGTGTTCACCTTTAGAACATAGAAAACCTTCCCTTTCCTGACTGTCTTTCTGAGAAAAAGCAGGACATGTTTTCATCTGCAAGCCCTGAATACTCTGAAATTACCAGTTTTGAAAGGAACTCTCTCACAAACTACAAATCTTCATCCTGGCCTGTAAGCACTGAAAAGCTCCTAATGAATGTCCTTTCTCACACACTCCTTGTACGCAGAACTCTCTTGAAAAAAAAAAAAAAAAAAAGAATCTGCTAATTAATTTTAAGCTTCTTTGTGGCAAAGCTAAGAACTGGATTTACCAAGAGGCCAGGGGGTCCATCTGGTGCAGAAAGCTCGCTCCTGTGCCAAGGTATTTGTTTCATGGCAGGGTTTAGGTCTGGATATCTGCTTTGGGCAGCAGGTTCATTGCACTGACCACTGGACATTTCTCAGAGTGGTGAGGGGATGGGGACAAAGGTCCTCAGACAGAAGTCAGGGGGGTTTTCCTGCAGGTGTCCCAACTGTCCTTCCCTAAATAATGGGATCACATCTGGTGGTGTGCTCAGTTTTGCAAGTGGGGCAAATAAAGCATACTGTGAGCTCAGTGAAACTTTATTTTCCAGGTTCCCTTGAAACTCCTTCAAATAAAAACAGTTAGATTCATCATTGTATTATATCATCATAAACTCTCCCAACCTGTCTGCATTGCGTGGACATTCACTGGAAATGTCTGTAGCTGAGAGGACACACAAATCACCTTCCCACACCTCTGCCCTTCACCACCCAAACCAGATTTGGCCAGGAAATTCAGAGTTTGGCTAGCACACACACACACACGTGTGTGTTTTGCATCTCCCGTTTTCTGTGCTCTCATCATCTCCATYCCCCTTCCTCACACAGTTTCTTATTCTGATATATCTTCTTTCAGAACAACATTTTCTCCATGTTAATGAAAATTTGCTTGAATTCCCCAAAAGATTTGCATTGATTTTTGGGTTGGAGAGAGGCAGGGAAAGCAACAGCACCAACAAGGAGTCCTACTCATTTGAACTTAATCTGTTCCTCTGTCCTAATTAGCAATACATTTGCTCATGGAGAGGGAAGAGTTTGATGAATGGGAAAATAAAATAAACTGGGTGGAGAGACTTTTGCAAGTTTTTAAGTGTGGATGGCAAGCAAYGAGTGAAAGGAGAAAATTAAATGAATGAGAGAGTAATGAAATTAAACACAAAATCTGTCTTTWTGCCCCATATAGGAGCATCTTGTTCTTTGTTTTTTATGTCCTCCAGCAAAGGACAAACCACAGCTCAGCCCTTWCCAGGAAGCAGCTCTTGAAGGACTCTAGAGCAGGTAGGGATTTGTTTTTGGATGTTTCCCATGAGAAATATTTGCTCGTGTGTTTGATGCTGAGCTGTGCAGGACCTGCTTGGGAGGAGCTGGGCTGGCCTGGCTTGGTTGTGCCTGAGCTCTGCTGCTGCCACCAGGGCTCACACGTGGCAGAAGRGCTGCCAGAGCAGTTTGCAGCCTCAGGTTTCTTTTTCTCCCCATTTTTGTCTGCTTTTACGGGATTTTCTGGGGAGGGGAACATGCTCCATCCCGTGTTTATGTGTATAAAAAGCAATGTAGCTGTGAGTGATGCGTTATTATCCGTGGTCACCTTGAAGGGTTAATCTTGAGCACCTGAATTGGGAGAATTCAGATGTTGTGCCATGCGTCCTTCAAATGATTATTTCAGGTATTTGCAGTCTTTACAAGGTTTTCTTGCAAAGTTGATATGAAATAATTTTCATTACATGCCCAGAACAGTCTRCAGAAGCACTGAAATCATTAGGAACCCAGTCATGCTGCTAAAATTCAACTGATTATGCTCTATTTTGTTTGAACTTTTAATTCCTCTCCTGCTATCTTCCCCTGGTTCATGGTCAAGTGTAACTTCACGTCGAAGCTCAGCCCTGTGAAACACAGCTTGTGGCTGATTGCACCTGATGGGAGGGAAAGAGGGGCTTTTACTGGAATCTTCCTTTTAATTTTTGTGCATAAATTAGGAGGAATTAAGGCTGTGTGTGGCCCAGGTAGCTGGTCATGGTTTGGCCATGATGTGATGCCAAGCGAGCACTAAAAAGTGCTGGGTGGCCAGAAAGGGTCTGGTGGTTCTGCTGACCAACCATTCCCATGGGAATTTTTTGGGAAAACCTATGGTAGTTCACAGAGGACAGAGAAATGGGATAGAAGAATCAGCCAGAGGTTTTCTGAATTTCATTGCTGGTTAAAGCTTTCCTGCCTGTGCTTTTCTTTCGGAAACAAAGTCATGAGAAGAAAAATCACTCGAGTGTAGGGTTTGCTTAATGCAGATTCTGAGGTGCTCTCCCCATATCCCGAGACACCCAGAGATGATGCAAACATGCTCTGGGCAATGCTGAGYTCATCAGCTGCTTGAAAGGCAGAGTATTTTAACTTCAGCTGGGTGYCAGGTTATCACATCCTCATTTCTCCAGGATGTGGGGAAAGCAAGAACATTTCTGCCTGCCAGGAGCTGGGCCAGCAGTCCTGGGGTGACAGGATGGGGACAGGGTTCAGTGGCTCTTCCAGGAAAATGAGGCTGCAGATCCWCCTTGGGGAGCACAGCTGGAGATCCACAGCTCACCCCATTCCCCCAGCACCCCGTTTTGCTGTGGGGTGTGGATCAGAAGCCTTGCTGTGTGGGATTAGAGCGCTCAGCTGGATTTTCGTGTCTGTGCATCACCCGGGCACAGCCCTGTGTCTCAGCAGCTGCAGGTTGTGTTAGCATGGGCTGGAGTTGTGCTCGTGCCAGCAGGACGTGCCCAGGGGTGCCAGGCTCTTTGCATTCTCACAAACCTGCCATTGCTCAGCAGATCCAGTCTAGCTGCAGTTGATGAATATGCCTGATAAATGTGTTTAATAAACAGTAGCCAGGGCCCAGCACGCTGTGATAAGCTGCTCATCCCTGGAGCTGCCACAGCATTCTGCTGGCAAATCCTCTGTCACTTCATCACGGTCCTGGTGTGAACTCTCAGACCATGGGAGGAGAAAATTTCTCCAAAATTGTTTTCTTCCACATTCCATGCCACCCCAAACCCCAGGAGTTCTGTGCCTCTCCTCAGGTCTGTCCGAGCTGCAGACCCCCAAAGGGCTGGGTGGCACAGGGGGCACTGCAGAGGGTCACTTTGGGGCATGTTTAAGGATTGCTGTCGGGGCAGACTTGGCAGCAGGTCATTTGAGGGCAGCCTTGTGGGGGTGACCAGATTGCCCTGGCTGTCTTTAAAGGGTTTATCCCAAGGGGCAGCTGTCCTGCTGGAAATCCAGACAGCATCCAGGTGGGATCCAGCCTTCCCCTGCTGTCCCCAGGCTCTCCCTGTCCCAACCTGCATCCTGCTGGAATATTCACAGCAGCTTTTGGGAACCTGGCTGGGTTTTGGTGCTGAGCTCTGCTCGAGGTTTCCCCACCTCCTCCCTGCCCAGGCAGGGCGTGAACCTCCAGGTTTCCTTCCAGGAGGGCACTGCTGAGCTCTGGAGACCTGCAGCAGATTAGAATATGCTGAACTGTGAAGCCTTGTCTTAATTAATGCTTTATAAGGTTACAGCTAGAGCTGGGGAAATAATCAATAGTGAATCATCTACTCGGCAAACTCAGCTCTTTTCCGCAGGCGAGTTGTCTGTAAACAGCTTGCAGTTTGCTCCATTCATTYATTATTTACAATTATTTCCCAAATAATTCCTTGGGATCCCTGTTGGTCCAGTGTTTGTTTGCAGGTGCCTGATCCTTGCTCGGTGGGCTGTGATCATCAGTTTTTGGTGGGGCAGGCAGGTGCTGTGGCCTCGTGCTGTGTCCCCGAGTGCAGCAGCCCAGCTCTTCGCCATCCTCCTTAATGAATTCAGAATAGCTTTGGGCAGATGTTCCCTGCTTCTCCTGCATCATCCCCGCTCTCTGCCGACTGCCTCGTTAGTTAAACCCTTCGTTAGGAGACTCATCAGGGTGYGGAGGCTGCAGCACAGATCCAGAGTCCATCACATCTGGATTTTTCCTGAACTGGTTCTTATTGGCTCTACTGGTCGGATCAGCAGCAGGATCTTCAAAATCAGCCAGTCTTAGTGAGCACTGGYATTTTCAAACTCAGGGACCTGCTTGGGCCACCAGCGGGACACTGCTGAGAGCCCCAGAGGCCACCTCTGCTCCCAGTCTTACAGCCCCAGTTAAACCCCACACCAAACTGGTCTCTGCAGGTTTAAATGAGCCAAGGATCCTCATCTAAACCTGTCACTGTGCCCAAAGTGACTGCAGCCCTGGGAGAGAAAATCACCTCCAATTGCAGGGCTCTTCCCAAGGCCAGGCTTTGCAATGTGCCTTCTCCTGTTAAAATCACTGCGCCGCCGCGGCTCCCAGGCAGCTGTGGCAGTTCTGATGATTAAAAGGATTTCTTCATGATAAGAACTCGAGTGAAACTCATTTCAGGTAGCAGCCAAACAGCTGCTGGATGGTACACAGCCCCATTTACTGCTGACAYGAAGTGGATTGTTTTAAGCAGGGGAGGTAAATACGCTCTGACATAAATCAAAGGAAACACCAGCTGCGGGTCAGCCGCACTCTGGGGATTCACTGCTGGGGAGAAACCACRCAGAGGAGCCGGCTGCTCACCCACACTGCTCAGGAAGGGTCTGCCTGGGCTGGAGGAAAAAGGATTGCGCCATACTGGGGACTTTTGACAGATTTTTTCCCCTTCCGAYGTGGTTACAGCTCTTGGAAGGCAGATTTTGGGATGCAGCTGCAAAAGACAAGGGGTTGTGCTGGGAAGGGTCTGGTGCTAGCATGGGAGTCAGGCCCTCTCCTGTGAGAGTCTTGGTCACCTGATAACTGAAATGAGCTGAAATTGTCATTTGTTGTCCCATGGGACACTGTCACCATCCTGGAGCTGCCACTGGAAGGATCCTTCCCCACTCTGTGGTGAATCCAGGACTCACCCCTTCCCACTGCCAGTCCCGAGGGCTTGCTGGGCCAGGCATTACCTGGATGCAGAGAATTTGGGGAGGTAACAGAGGGGGTTCAGCTACAGAGTGACACAKTCCAGAGAGAGATCACTCCAGCTGGTTTTTCTATTCAAGAAAAACAGAAGGAGAAAGGAGTTCTGCTTAAAAATTAACAAATGCTGACCTCAGAGGAATCTCAAGCCCAGAGCAAGGAGCCACTGAGCACATGAACAGTGCTGCCTGCAAGCTGGAAAGTGTCCCCACAGCCAGTAGTGCTGTCCTGAGGCTGCAGCAAAYGCTCCCAAGCATGCTGCCTCAGTCCCTCCACAACTGAGACTTGGGAAAAACAGAAGCAGCCCCTTGGCTGCCCCTTCCCTGCTCCAGGTCCCCGCAGCAGCTGTGCTGCACCGCCCTGGTGCTGCTGGAGCAGGGGGAGAGGCTTGGGAGGAGGATTTTTCCCTCTCCTTAAGTCAAAATCAATGATGATGACAGAGTTATAAGGTGAGCGATGGGAAAGGAGAAGAAAGCACCCGGTGTCAAATTTGATGCAGGAGGCAGTTAGAGGAACCTATTACGAGTTCTGTTGCCTTAGGGTATGTTGGTGGGTACATAGGAGAGTGTAATGTCAGCGAAACAGGAGAGCAGTCTCTTTCCCCTTGAACCCTTATCATTAATGTGGAAGGCATACATTGTCAGCTATTAGTCTGGAGGGGAGGGAGAATAGCACACGAGATGTCTTAGTTTGGAAATGGAGTCTGACTCCTCGTCTGCCGTGTGAGGGATGGAGGGTTATTGCAACTGTTGTTGTTGCTGCCGTGATTACGGTGGGTGTGATAGGATTTGGGAGAAAATGAGGCTCTGAGGGCTCTGCTGCCTCTCAATGTGGTTTTTGAGGAGGGAAGAGTGAAAAACACCGGTGTGGTGGATGCTCGGGGTGGTTGGAGCCCCGTTTCAGAGTGGGGTGGTGGAGTCAGTGACAGGGATGCTCTGTGTGACCCAGGAGGGGACAGATCTGTGTCCGCACCCAGCAATCATACAGGGCACTGCCACGGGGGCTCGAGTGCTTATGAGAGAGTCTTTGCAAGGGATATTAATCAAAAAGTAAAAAACTGGTCTTAATTATTCCTACTGCTGCTGTAATCACTGGTGGAGAATGAGGAGCTGCACCTTCTGACGTGGGGAAGATCTACACACACAGATTTGGGGTCTGAAGTTTGCATGGCTCCTTCCCCAGCCAGGAGCCCAAATCAGACCGTCTGCTTTGCACCTCAGCAGCAGCTTTTGTCCAAACACACCAAATATTTTGTGCAAGCCCCGATGAGCCCGTTCTGGAGGCAGCAAAGGTTCCTGCAGACACCGGGAGCGAGTCGCTSTCCCGCACCTCAGCCCCCGTCTCCGCCTCACCCACTCGATACAGTTTCCCTCATTTAGGAAATGTAAATAATTCCTTGGGCTCCACTAATCCCAAGATTACACGGGTAATTCCTGTTTGCATTAATGGGAGGATCTCTCTCAAATTCTCTGCATGTGAATGAGCATCACAGGGTTGGCACTCCGAGCCGGGTGAATCTCTGGCGCAGACGCTTCCCCTCCTCCCATCCGGCTGCGCTCAGGCAGGATCTGAGAGGAAACACAAAATTAGCTCCTTTGCCTCGGGACCTTCATTTTTTTGGAGGCAGATTGCAAATGATGTCTATTATTAACTCGGGCCATCAGTGCCTTCCTTCTCCAGCCAGCGCTCAGAGTTATCTCACAGGTGCTGCTGGAATTGGAGAGCCTGGTCCTGCTCCATGAGGTGTGAGAAAAAGGGGTTATGAGCAAGTGAAGCAAATCCATCCCTCTGTGCCTTTTCCTGGTGGTGTTCTGCACCTACAGGCTCCCAAAATCCCGGATTTGGGCTGCCTGGGGTGCACAYCCAGRGRTGTTKCACCACCCTGAGGTTTTTATTCYTCACTCTSTCTGCATGGGGGGAGATGAGGGTAYCTGCAGYTCCTCCAGCCYCRTCTGYAGCTCRCCTCRGGCCCAAACCCAAAGCCAGGGGAAGTGCCAAAAGCTGCCCCGAAGCATTGGGGAGGTGGGGCAGAGCAGAGCCCTCCTCACTGCAACATCCCCTTGCTGCTGCTCCTGCCTGCACCTCCCACTGCTGCTCACCAAAAAATAATAATTGAGCCAATTGATGAAGATAAGTTGGAGTAGCAGCTTTGGAAAAATGTCATCAGTTGGGAGTAATCTGAGGCCCTGCCCCTTCTCCCTCTGGCACTGCCCACCTCCCCTCTGTGAGGTGCCACAGGCTGGGACAGCCCCAGAGCTGACAGACAGGGGCTCTGGATGGGGATGCTGTGGTATCAGCAGCTGGGAGCACCCAAGGGAGCAACAAAATCAAAGCAGGGAGAGGGTGGAAGTTAAAAAATTAATCACTGAAACACCCGCCRAAGTGTCACACACCTGCCTGCACTCCCTGCACAGTCCCTTCAGTTTGGCACCGAGTCAGGGCAGCCCCTGAGCATGGCAGGRATGCTGCTGAGGCACCTCAGACCTCCTGCCTCGGGGGCTGTCACTCAGCTCCTTCATTAAGAGGGAAAAAAAGTTGCTGGAGAGCCCTCACTTCCTGCAGTGGTTTTATCTCAAAGCTCTTTCAAATCAGGGTAAAGAGGTACGAGGCTCACTTT
>NW_026623748.1:291156-334384 GCF_030028575.1 Malurus melanocephalus | reverse complement strand
AAAAAAAAAAAAAAAAGAAATAAATGTATGTGTTCTTAATTTTGGGAACGATTTGGTAGTTTTGAAAAATGGGAAACCAGGTGGGCTTGTGAGGGCTTGGGGAAGTTCTTGGGTTTGGGGTGAGGGAGGTGAAAAAGCCAGAAAAACCTTTATGCTGCTGTGAAATCTGTGTGCCATCAGTATCTGCTGGGGAAAGAAAAAAAAAAAAAAAAAGCAGCAGTTAGCTGAGCAGCAAGATTGGTTTTCTTGTATTATTCCAAAAACATAGGGCTGATATTTATTTCATTACAGTAAGCCTTCCTGTAGCCAGTAAATGAATTCCAAGAAGTGAGAGGAACCCCAGGATCAGGGACTTTACTTCATTTGGGATTGTGTGCAGCTAATATTCTGGTTAAATAAATACATTTTACTAATTGGATTACTCAGACAGTGTAATATACTGCTGGATTTCCAACACGATGCTAATAAATTGTGTGAAGAACTTAATCATGTTAGCTTCCAAAAAGCTTGTAAGAGATGAAATTAAAAAATAAGTAGAAGTTGACATCTATTGCATTTCACAGTGTCTTCATTTTCCTCATCCTTCTTAGAGTTCTCCTCTCCGGAGCATGGCTGACGTGGATTTTTTTTTTTAATCTGCCTGTGATTAGGGAGGATGCAGCGTTAGAGTGGGACTGGAGGGTGCTGACACCTGGCTGGTGTTTGTCTCTTCTCCTAACTCTGATCCCTGTCAAGATAGAGGGAGTGAGAGCTCACCATCACCTTCCCGAGGCCGGAGGGTTGCGGGTCATTTCCCTGGGTCATTTCCCTGGGTCATTTCCCTCATTCCACAGGGAATGAGGATGGAGAGCAGCACCAGGTGCTCCCCAAAGCTGGGCAGGAAGCTGAGGATGCTCAGATGGGTCAGTGCTGGGGGAGAGGGCACAGCCCTGGGCTGGGAGCCTCCCCTGGAGCATCCCACAGCTCAGGGAAGGGTGGGATGGGCTGTGTTGTGCATCCTCATTYCTCCACATCCACAAAAGGATGGAGCACAGACACTGCTGCCACAATCAAGACAGCACTCCTGCATGCCCCTGCTGAGTCCCCACCAGCAAGGAAAGAGGCAAGGGATACTTTTCTTGCCTTTCTCTTTTAAATTTATTTAATAGAAATAAACAGTGAGACAGTGAATAGTCTCCTTCTCCAGGGATCTGAAAAATGGTGGCTAAAAAGAGATAACTTGTCTCCCCATCAATAGAACAGCACTCATGTCACTGAAACTAMGGGGAAAACAAAAACTCTCCAACAACATTTTTAATATTAGAAAGTCAAGGCATTACTATATTTTCTGGTCAGGATGTTGTTCTGGCCAGGATGTGCAACAGAAATAATTTTGTCCACATGCAGCCTGGGTGTGCAGAGAAAATCATTCTATGACACATCCATTTTATAAGATTTTCCCCCAAACTTCGCACAGTCAAACCCCATTGAACTTTATTGGTTTAATATTCATCRGTCCAACGTTGCATAATTCTTAGTATTTGGCCTCCTATTGGATCTGGATTTCTTTGCTTYCAATGTTAATTASGTCCTCCTTTTTTTCTCTCTTTTCCCAGGGAAGGAGTCTGGACCATGCCAGGGGGGAGGTTTGGAGTGGATGTTCTGTKGATGGTCACTGATGGYCACTGATGGTCACTGATGGTCACTGATCTCCTTCTCTCCTGTCCCACTCCTGCTCTGTTGAGCTGTGAAGCTCCTCAGGCCTCMSCTGGTGGAACAATGCCCTGGAAAGRAACTTCAACAYCCTTCCCTGGGGCAAAGACAAACAAAAATATTTCACTAAATTAGTGACCAAAGTTATATAAAAATTTTGAAACTGGTATGGATTCCAACACTTGGGTCATGATGGTAGCCCAAATGTGCTCTTCAGGCTGCACCCAGCTGTCAGTAGGATCTGCTCCTTCCTGAGGAATAAATGCCAGCCAAAGGGAGTTCTGGTTTGA
This sequence comes from Malurus melanocephalus, assembly GCF_030028575.1. Classification (NCBI taxonomy): domain Eukaryota; kingdom Metazoa; phylum Chordata; class Aves; order Passeriformes; family Maluridae; genus Malurus; species Malurus melanocephalus. The sequence continues at coordinate 332,402 of NW_026623748.1, read as the reverse complement.
GCTGAGGGGTTGGGGAAGCTGTGAAAGGACAGAGCCCCTGTGAGTGTCTGGGAAAAGCACAGTGCCTCTCACCCAGTCCAACACCCATGGCATTTTCTGGGATGAGGATGATCCCAACCCCAATCACACCCCAGCTCCCTCTCCCATGGGTTCCCTCTGCTGTGTCTGACCCTGTCACAGCCTTCTAGAGCAGGACAAGGTTTGCTGTCACACCAGTTCATGTGGGCTCAACATCAGCAGCTCCATGTGATGGAAACCATCAATGTGAGTGTGCCTTTGTGAACAGCTCACCAAAACAAAACTCCAGCTCCAGTTAAAATACCCTTCCCTTGCTCACAAGCCGCCTGTTTGGACTCCCCTAATTTTTTCAGATGTATTTGATGCATCAAATGGTGATAATTGTTSTATTAAAGGCACACATGGGGGAATAATTTGCCTTTCTGAAGCGCTRTGAGATCTTCAGATGAAACACTCAGCTGCTGTGATTGGCACTAGAAAGAAGGAATTGCCAATTCTCATTACAGTTGGCTCCCCACAAGATTCAGACGTGGGGTTTGGTGTGTGAGTTTTGGCGCACAGAAATCCTGTCCCCCACCCTTCTGTGAGTCCCCAGTGTCCGTGTGATGCACAAGGTGTAGGAGAAGGCAAATTTGAGTGATTTCCATGGAAGAGGCAGGAGCCAGCTCCTCCTCCCAGCTGCCTTCCAGAAAGTCAAACCCARACCCAGATCAAGCAAAGTATCTGGGAGCAGCAGGAGCTCAGAAATCCCAAAAGCAATCCCCAGCCTGGCAGCCACAGCCGGTGCAGCCCCTGGCACCAAAATCCCTGTGCTGCTCTGCCTTCCCTCTCCCCCTCACTTCTGCATTTCCTCCTGATCAAAGTTTCCCTATTTTTTTAATTCCCCAYATAAAAGGAGTATTGTCTGCGTGAGGCCTCACCCTGCATTTATTTATATTTTCTCTCACAGCAGGACTTAAAAACAACAAACCAGCCCCCAAAATGGCAGCAGCTTCCCKGTAACCTGAACCTCATTGAAATACTAATAACTAGGTTTTGATGCAGCTTTGTGGGTATTAATGCAAATGTTTTTCTGACTCTCCAGGTTTAATAGCAACAGCTTATACAACTCTAATTAGCATAACAAAATTCAGTGATGAGGAGTAAAATGCTTGTCTTGTTTGATGTTTCCTGGTAATTAGCAAGAATAATGATTTATGCAGTGTTCCTGGTTCCCGGCTCACAAAAGATGGCAGAGAGCAGTCTCAGCAGTTAACTCCGGCTTTGTGGGGAGGATGGAGCTGACGAAAATACAAAAATACACGTGGCCCCTGGTGCCTGGGGACCCGGGCAGGCTCAGACAGTGAATGTCACCAAGCATGGGCACGCTCCAGGGGTGTTCCCTGCACACCTCCCGTGYGTCCCTGAGGAGCTGTCACTGTCCATGGGGAGCTGGATGATTCCCAGAATGACAGAATCACASAAYCACCAGGGTTGGAAGAGACCTTCAARATCTTCGAGTCCAACCCMTGCYCTGATACCTCAACTAAACCATGGCACCATGGCCACATCCAATCTTTWYTTAMACACATCCARGGAYRGTGACTCCACCACCTCCCCGGGCAGATCATTCCAGTGCTTTATCACTCTTTATCACTCCTATCACACTAGGAAATCACACTAGGGAAAAAAGTTTTCCTTGTGTCTACATTCAGGGTTGTGTGAGCACATGGGCTCTCACCCAGCTCCAAACAGCTGCCCAGCATTTCAGATAGGGATGGGCAGCACTCATGCAGAGCCAGGATGCTGATATTGGAACGGAGATTTGATCTGCTCCTTGGAGATGGCAGGTTTTCCCGTCAGCTGGGAAGGTTTCCTTCCCTTCTCGCTAGTGTGGCAGACAGGGACCCCGGGAGGAGGAGGAGGGAGCTGTCCCGGTGCCACCTCGGTGCCAGCATCTCCAGGATGAGCCGAGGCGAAGCTGCCGCCGCACAGCCCACGCCTGCTCATCCCCAAAGAAACCTCTTCCCGTGCCTTGGGCTACGCGTTTGATCCGCGGCTCTGTAAAGCACAGCACCGTGCTGGCGTTCTCTGCTTCGGGCCAGGAGGAGTTAAAGGTCAGCAGAAGAGAGGCGGCTGCTGCTGCTGCTGCTGCCGTTTGTGACACCGGCGTTTCCCAGGCTGCTCAGCCCGTGTTTGCACACACCACGCTCTCCATCACCTTTAATATTTCTCCCCGGCTCTGAACTCTTCTCCTTGGCTCTGTGGGGAGCTGCTCTGCTCAAGCAAGAGCCCCCTCCATCCCTCCTCTGCAGAAGAGGGGAAGGATTAAAAGCTGCTGCTGCCTTCCCCCGCCGGGGTACAGCCGCACAGAGCCCTCCCCGCTCCATCTCCCGCTGCCAGAGCTGGTGGGAATGGCTGTGCGTGCCCCTCTGGGAATGCTCAGCRGTCCCTCTCCTCGCCTGGGCCATTAAATGTGTTATGAGTTAYGGTCCTCCCGTCGGGCCGGCCATGTGAAGCCCCGCATTAGCCACAGACTCTTATCTTCCTCCTCTGCAAGCTCCTGCCCCGTTCCCCAGCACCATGGTCTCCTTACAAAAGCTTTCATTGTGTTAACAGCTGTAAAGCAAACCATGCAGGGCAGTAAATTTCGAAGGAGTAAAAAGAAACCCTCCTTTTATGTGGCATGCAGCCGGCTTTATGGAGGGCAGTGCCGGAGGCACTTATTGAGATAAACGTTCTGGCTGAGTTTTTAAAAGGACTAAATGATGTTGGCCATTTGCGGGTCTGTGAGATGACAAAATTAGGAGCGAAGTTAAACTACCTGCTCCCGAGCATCAGATGAATTTTTGTGGCAATCTGGAAGCAATCTCGGAGTGTGTGTGCAGCTCCCCAGGCAGGGACTTGGCCGGCACAGCCAGAGGAGGGAGAGCTGCCGGGTTTCTTAAGTGCCAGAGCTCGGRTGCAGCAGCAGCAATGTCGGTAGCCTGATCCAACACAGCAAATCCTTTGTTTCCTTGCTAAGAAAGCTAATTCTGCAAAGCAAGAGACTGAGTGATGTATAATCTGCGAGTGCCTCTAGCCTGTGGTGCTCTTGGGAGAGGGAAATTGTCGTCTGAGGAATAGGACAGATGCAACCGGAGCTGCTCGATTGTATTCCCTCCTTCCCTCCACCCTCACGGTGTTTCTGAAATGGCTTCTGCCACGAGACACCCCGAGACAAGATGCATTCATTCATATTAATAACRTTTGAGTATCTGCATGGCTAAGGTGGCTCAGAGAGAGGCATTCATGATGAGAAGAATAATTTGGTCCAGCCAGTCTTTGCGAGCTACTCTGGGGAAAAGCTTTTCCCACCCTGGGCGCAGCGGGGAGCCTTCGCTGTGCTGCTCACAGAAGAAAGCACAAGCTGATCTGACAAGCTGCAAATGCCAGCGTGGCAATGTCCCCTCYRTCCCCTCMATCCCCTCCATCCCTCCCTGCCCACAGCTCTTCCCCGGGCTGTGTGAGGGGCTGACCCCCRCCAGCTGCTGGGGCTGCCCGGGAGATTTGGGGTCACAATTTTCCAAACAAAGCGCCGATCCCGGGGGTGGCAGTGCCTCCCACTGATGTGGTCACCCCCTCGGGGTGCTGCAGCCCCATCTGGCAGCCGGCTGGGGGGAAGGCTCTGCTCCAGGAGGTGGTCACAAGGCACCAGAGTTTTTTCCAGAGTCTCCCACAGAGAAAATTCCTCTGGAGTGAGCTCATGCTCTCCTCTGCAAAGRAGGGCAGATCTGCTGGGGAGCAGGGAGCTGGGGATGGGGGGAGATCCTGCCTGCAGCCTCTAAACTCCCACTCACCCCACTCCAGCAAGGTTTAACAGCATCCCTGCACTTTTTCGAGTGGTAATTATTTGTTAGCAGCGATCCAGCGAGCCGAGGCTCTGAGCTGCATTGCTACACAGCCTGTCCCAGGGGTTGCTGTGGCACATTTTCGTGTCTGTGCCCTGCTGAAGTGAAGCAGCAGCAGCGAGCACAGCCCCTGTCCTGGTGCCCAGCCCCTGCCCCAGGCGAGGCATGGCAGAGGTGCTCAAAGCAGAGCCTAACCTGGCTCAAYGAGCTTTGCACTATATCTCGCTGCRCAAATATTTGTTTCAGGCAGRGGTTTATTTGCTGTAGAAATAATGAAATTTTYATACAATGCCTTTAAGATCTTGTTAGTGCAGAGCACAGCCCTGAATTGCAGTTGGAGCTGAGGTTAATCAGGAGAGCTCAGAAGCAGCAGGGAAAGGACCCTGCAAGGCGGGTGGGCAGGGGAAGGTGTGACCCAGCAGTGAGTGCTCACTCTAACAGGGGAGGAAAGGGTGCTCAGGCCAGGCTGGATGGGCTCTGAGCAGCCTGGTCTGGTGGGACGTGGCTGCCCATGGTAGTGGGGATTGGAATGAGATGAGCTTTAAAATCCCTTGCAAACCAAATGGTTCTATGAATCTGTGATCCTGGATTTTATGGCTTTATGACCCTGTGATTCTTTGACTCTGATTCTGTGACTCTGTGATGCTATGACTCAATGATTCTATGATTCTGTGATTTTGTGACTCTGTGATTCTCTAATTCTATGATTCTGTGATCCTGTGCTTCTATCACTCTATGACTCTGTGGTTCTGTGATTCTGTGACTCTGCGAATCTGTGTTTCTGTGATCCTGTGATTCTTTGGCCTCAATGACACTAAGATTCTGTGACTCTATGACTCTATGATTCCATCATTCCATGTTCTATTATTCTGTGATTCTACAATTCTATGGCTCTGTGATTCTCTTATTCTATTATTCTGTGCTTCTCTGATTAAATGATTCTATGAACTTATGAATCTATGAACTTAGGATTCTGTAACTCCAGCTACCTGACAGCATATTGAAAAATTCCCTCTTCCCACTGTGTGCCATCCTGCAGACAATGGTACCTACTCAGCTTAGTGCCACTTTCTGGGGGTTTTCAGAAAGTCAGACAAATGCATTGTGAAGTTGTTTGTTCCTCCAGATTTCAGCCAAGGCTCCCAGAGCTGCAAGGCAGGGGTGCAGTGAGGTTCAGAGGCGTTGGTGCTCAGGGGTTTCATTGAGTCTGGGGGACAATGCAAGGTGCAGCTGTGATAAATGTGACACCACAGGGCATGTGGCACTGGGTTTTACCTGAAATGGTTCACCTGGGGAATCCCACTCTCTTCCATGGATCTGTATGTTTTAAATGCAGCTTTCAAAAAGGTAAATGCCCGGCCTGTGGACTCAGATTTCCATCTTTGAATGGGATGAGATTTCCCTGCAGACATAGCTGGTCCCCAGTTGCCCCTTTCCTGCTGTGCCCAGCGCTGCCAGGCAGCAGAGACAGYCCCACTGGGAGTGTGGACTCATTGCTGGGACCTCCCTGTGGCCAGAGGGTTCCAAAGGTGCTCCTCAAGCAGCYTTTGGAGAGGGGATTTATAGGAAACTGTGTTTGCAGCGCAGCTTCAGCAAGGGCCGGCACATGTGAGGTGACAGCAGGAGACAAGGTGGAGGGAGGGGAGCCCTGAGCAGGTGCTGCTCTGGAACATTTCCATCTCTTTCTGCTTGGAAAGGCAGTGCAGGCTCCAGAGTGCCTGCGTGTGCGTGGATGGTGATGATAGAAATGTACAATTGGCCTTCTCAGGTTCTGAAGAGCGCGCTTCGCAGCYGGAGATGGATCACCAATCTTCCAGGGAATTGTGCTCTACAAGGTTAAGCATGTTTGCAGAAGAAATATGGATAATGCTCTTATCATGTATGACCTTTACTATATGTGTAACATTGTCAGTGACAAAAATGCCATTTTTTAAATGGTTTTCACACTATGGTATCCAGCCATTAATCATGATGTATGTGAGCGGCTCTATATTGTTTCTCTGAAATTGCAGCATTAGATTACTTTCCATCCCGGCTGCTCACATGAATTGTACCCCCCGTTACCACCAGCAAGGCTCCTATTTTCAGTGCCTAATGTCATTGTGGCCCCACATTTACCCAGAGGACTGGAGAGAACTTTCCGAGGCACAAAGAGCGCGGCTCCGCTCTCCTCRCTCGGCAGACAATTTGTGCATATGTGCGTATAAATGGTGCACTTACTTTAAGATGTCTCTCTAATCCAGGAGTTGATAAATGACTCTTTCAGACACCTCTGCTGATGTTGCATTTTTAATGTAGACAAACTGTAGCTCTGGCTCCAGCCTGTGCATCCCTGCCACCGCMGTCCCTGCTCTTGGCGGGTTAATGTTTCATCTCGCCTGCTGTAATTTGGGAGTTTTTACTTCYAGAGTGTGTTTTGATTTACAGAAGGTAAAAAGCAGTTGGCAGTTTGATGTTTACTCTTTTGTAGGTTGATTTTTTTTTCTCCTTTTTAATGCAGCGAGCTTTCAGGTGCGAGTGCTGCTTCCTGCTATCCATAACTGATATTTATCTCCCTGTCTGAGCAAAGATGCTGCCCCAAAAGGGATGTCAAACAAAGCCCTCACACCCTGCCTGAGCTGGGGTTTTGGGGACTGTCTGATCTGCTCTAGCTGCTGACTGTGGTGCAGAGTGGCACAGAACACTGGCCAGTGCAGGGCTTGTGCAGGGATCAGAGTGGAGCAGCTGAATACACAGTCAGTGTTTGCAGCCCCAACAAATCAGTTTCTGCCATTCCCCCAGTGAGCTCTACCCACAGAAGGGGTTTGTTGGGAGCTCATCTCCCTTTCCTGGAGCAAGAGTGATCAAAAGAGAAGCAAAGAATTACCAATGGAAACAACGTGGGCACGCTGCTTCCATGCAGAGCTGTGGCTATCCCTGGGGGAAGAGGGATTCCCAGGGTTTCACATCTTCAGATGAGCTCAGTAAGGTCTAATCTTGCTYATTCTCATCAGCACCAAACCAGGGTGAGGCCACTGAGATCACTGAGCTCCATGGCCCAAGTGGGGAGCAGAGAATTATTTCCATGTCGAGATGGAAATATTCTCAAGTAACAAAAAGCTCTGTGTTGCTGTGGCCCATTGCTGATTTTGAGAAAGRCCTTAACAAGCCCCTGACATCCTGAGTGACCCTGGCTGCCCAACCTTTATCTCTGGGCTCCTATTTTTGTGCAGGACTCTCTCCTTCAGGAATTTTCCATCTCTTACTCCATGCAGTTGTTATGTCCAGTGCAGGGGGGTCTGGTTTCCTTTACAYCACTCCCACCACAGGGCTCTGTAATCTCTTTATTCTCCTTTCTTATAAGGCTTTTCAGTACTGCAGAGGCAGCAGCTCCCCAGGAACTGAACCTTCCCAAATGTGCAGCTTGTCCCTGYTGTCTGATCCCTCCCTTGTCCCCACAGACCCTCACAGGCTTTGCTGATGTCCCAAAAAATCCCTGTCACTTCTTGAGAACTTTCTGGTGGCCAAGTGAGTGCCTTTGGCTGTAGGACCCCCCCATGAGCAGGGTTTAGGGGCTGTGAGCTCATCCAGGACAGCTCAGGGCTGAGTGCTGCACCCAGGACAAACAGGGAAAGGTGACAACCACACGGTCTGCACCCTCTGTGATTGTCCCAAACACTGTCCATCCTGTCCCTCTGGCTGTCCCTAGCTCCATCCTGTCCCTGTGACTGTCCCCAGCTCCATTCTGTCCCTGTGACTGTCCCCAGCTCCAGCCTGTCCCTGTGACTGTCCCCATCTCCATCCTGTCCCTGTGACTGTCCCCAGCTCCATCCTGTCCCTGTGACTGTCCCCATCTCCATCCTGTCCCCGTGAGTGCCCAGGAGCATCCTGAGATGAGTCAATTCTCTGTGTGAGTACAAAACAAGCTGCACGTGCACACGAGAGCAGGCGTCTTGTCTCTCTGTCTCTGTTCTACCCTGCTTTTGTCCCAAATTCTTGCTTTTTTGAGCAGTTTCTCCACGTCACATGCACTGAACTTTGAGGCTGACTGTGCTGCAAGAGATTCCTGTTTGTTYRTATCATCCAAAGAATAAAGTGGCTGTGTGTGCCTGTCTCAAACCCATCCTGGAATAATCCTGATTTTCTTAATTTACTGTTTCTCTTCCTTCATTGTTTAACCTTAACGATGGTTTGGGCTCATGGCAGGCATGCCCACCCGGGCTGCAGTGGGTGGAAAGGCATTTTGGGGAGATGGGCCTCCCCTTCCTCCCTCTGCCAAAGGGTTGATGTCGGAGGCATTACCTCACGTTCCASGCCACGCAGCGAGTCAAACTCTGCTAAGTAACTAAATAAAGATGTAATTTTAATGATGATTAAATTGAAGCACCTCATTAATTTCATGTGAGAGGTGGGGAAGTACACGGCAGCTCTTTCCCTAAACTCATTGTTTGTCTGGCCGCGAGACGTACCCTCTCAACGTCTGGTTGAGTCTAATTTAAGTGTGTAAATTTAATGGTTCAGTAAGTAAAATTRCCTTTATTGTTTGGAATGGTTTGCACAGTAATTTACGAGCCAGCAAGGCTCATTTGATGGCACTGTATGATGGAGTGGGTGACTACAGTGAAGGACATGTTTATCTTAAGGATGCAGGAGAAGAACACAGATGTGGCACATCTGTAATTGAGGGTCCAGGGAGAGCAGCCAGGGACAAAGCAGCTCTGAGGGCTTGTCCTGGGGGATACTGAGGCACGGGATGGGATGGGATTGGGATGGGATGGGATGGGATGGGATGGGATGGGATGGGATGGGATGGGATGGAATCCCTCAACCCGGGGCACACTGACCATGGAATGGGGTGCCATCCCTGCCCTCCTTGCCCTCACCCCAGCCACCTGTGCAGGAGCAATGTCACCTCCATGTCCCAGGAGGATATTTTTATCATCAAAACAAAGGATAAGAGACCTCACAGACCACAGGAGCGACAAGGAAATATTTTCAGCTGTGTTCAGATCTTTCTTCCCCCCCACGGTGCTGCTTGGAAAACCTTTCTTTCCAGGCAGCTCCACGCTGGGCTCCAGCAGTCCCTGTTAGGAAAGGAGGGGATGGTTTTCCTCAGCAGCATGAGGAGCTCAGATTTCACCTGGGGATGGATCCATGGTGAAGCCAGGCTGAGCCATGGGTGGTCCCAGGGAGCTCTCTGAGCCACCTTACCCCTGCTGTGTGTCACTGTCCCTCCTCCAGMCTCCTCCGTGCTGCAACCACCTTGTTATTATCGTGGTTTATATTTAAAACTGCTTCTACTGAGGAGCTTCAAGTGCTTTTCTGCTTTAATTAAGCCTCACTACACACTCACASAGCTTATCACTCTCACCTTGCAGGCTGATGGGGAAGGTAGCAGGGCTCTGCCCAGGGTCACCCATAGGGGCAGGGCCAGGATTGGGAAAAAAAAAACAAACACTGCAGCCTCCTGACAGCATCAGACATTGCTTCCCAAAGCTGTCATTCCAACAGACAAATGAAGGGAACAAATGCCAGTTTGCTTGGCTCTAGCCCGCCTTTTAGAAAACTTGTATATGTTGCAGTCACAGAAAAGTAAAAATAGGGGTTTTTTTTTAAAAAAAAATGAAAATGAAAATTAAAATCTAAAAATAGAAATTAAAACATAAAAATAGAAATTAAAACATAAAAATAAAAAAAAAAGTGTTACAATAAGCAACTGTGCTTTGTAAGGAAATATCATGATACAGGGATAAGTGTGAAAAGCCCAATCCCTGGAATGGACAGGAGTGGGTGCTCAGTTGAGGAGGGCACATTGTCATCATAACAGACACAACCCAGAAACACTCTGCACAGATTTTTGTTGTAACTTTGCCCAGCTGTCACRGCCTCCCTGGCTGAGGCTGGGCAGATGTGTGCACCCAGGGGCTGTGAGGGCTCCTTCTCCCACAGCCGGGGAGCTGAGCAGGAGCAGCACTGGGGCAGAGTTTACAGTCACCAGAGCCCTGGGGCAGAGCTGGAGGTGTGCCCTGCACTCCACTGGCTCCCACCCACAGCTGCTGCATCTGAAGAAATTTAATGCTTGTTCCCTGATTCTCCTGCCRCGGCGGTGCCTTTTCCCCATCACAGGCACAGGGACTCGCAGCAGCTGTGRCAGTGGCCATGGCTCCAGGAGCTGTGTAACTCAGCCTTTATTTCAGTGCTAAGAAATATCAGACACACAAGAAGCATTTGTGGCCCTGCTTTTATTGTGAGGGTGAGAATTCAGAGGATAAGCACCACCAGGATGCACTTTGGCCCTTGGAGCACCTTGTGGGTAGCTCAGAGCACCAAAAGATAGTTGCCATGAAATCTTTCCAGGCTGGAGATGTCACCAAAACTGTGGGAAAAACAAAAACTCTCTAACAACATTTTTAATGTTAGAAAGCCAAGSCATTACTTTATTTACTGKYCAGGATGTTGTTCTGGCCAGGATGTGCCACAGAAAWMATCTCATCCACACATAGCCYAGGCGTGSAGAGAAAATCATTCTAGGRCACATAAATTCTACAAGATTTCCCCCCAAACTTTATACAGTCAAAACCCAGAGAACTCTATTGRTTTAAYGTTCATTGTTCCAACWTTGYGSAGTTCTCAKTGTYTGGGTTCTTATTGGATCTGGATTYCTTCTCCTCTGATGCTGATTAGGCCCTCCTTCTTATCTTTCTTTTCCCAGACCACACCARGGATGATRTTCAGGGCTGATGTTCTGTTATTGGCCCTTGATACTTCTTGTTGACCATTGATGATCCTTCTCTTCTGTGCCACTCCTGCTCTGTTGAGATGCTGACTCCATCAGGCCTCACCTGGTGGAACAATGCCCTGGAAATAAACCCTTCCCCTCCGAGCAAAGGCAAACAGAATCTTTGACTAAAGTCAAACCAAAATTTTTAAACTGGTATATTTTCCAACAGAGACACCCTTGCTGCTCTGCCTGCACCCAAGCTTTGTTGGGCTCAGCTCCTGGAGCTGCCAGGACCCGTCACATCCTCAGTGCTGGCAGTGCAGCCATTTATGCAGTGTGTAGGGAGGAGTGGGATGAGAAAGGAGGGAGGGCTGGGCCAGCTGGAAAAAGGGAGAATTTAAAAAATGAAGGGAAGTGCACCCAATTGTATGGCCTGTGTTCCTCAGGCTGGGTTCAATATCTCRGGGTGATGGGTTGAGTGAGACATGAAAAACTCCTTTTCAGCCAGACGTGGAAAACTCCTTTTCTCCCTCTCCCTCTTCCCACATTTGGCTGGTGAGAAAGACACACTGACTGTGGTGTGCAAAAGGAAATAATGGATCTTTTTCCACGGTCTTCTTCCACTGAAGTCAGGTGCTGCTCTGCTCTCAGAGGCTTTAAATCTGAATTTTGGAAGTTGATGTTTCCCATTTTCCTTCACCTAATGCCCATCCAACAAAACCCCTGGTGTCAATCAGCTCGAGCCGTGCTGCTGCAAGGATTTTTTTCTGCTGAAACCAGTATCAGACTAAACTTTATTATTATTATTATTATTATTATTATTATTATTATTATTATTATTATTATTTTTTGTTTATTGCTGTGGTTTCCCCTCTATTTTGTTTTTGTTCCTGAGCCTCAGGCATGAGAAAGGCCACACCTGAGTTGTGAATCACTGTTTGTTCTGGGCAGTTTTGTCTCAGGTTGCTTTCTGAGGGCTTGCAGAYCCCAGCTGGGAGATGCTTCTCTGGCAGGGTCTCTGTCTGCTCATGCCTGAAGTGGACATTAACACAGCAGAAATAGGGGGGAAAAGGGCAATATTGGTGTGGGGAGTGCAATGTGTTCCCTTTGCAGCACTGGAATCACAGAATGGCTCAGGGTGGAAGGGATTTTAAAACCCATCCTCTTCCAACACCCCCTGCCATGGGTAGGGACACCTTCTACTCCACAGCAGATTGTTCCAAGCTCCATCCAACCTGGCCTTGAACATTTCCAGGGACAGAAATGTGCWATTAACAGAGAAATCAGCCAAGTTTATTCCTAATAGACTTTAAAAAACTTTTCCTGCACTCAGCAAAGAGAGGCCATACCTTGTGCTGGCAGGGGCAGGCATTGGGAACCCCAGCTGGGGTCACCAGCTCATCCCAAGGGTGGTGCTGGGATGATTTTTGCATCAGCATTACATTTGGGCTGATAGCAAGGCTCCCACTAGGCTGCCATGGAGATCTCCTGCGCTTTGTCTCCAACACCAGTGACAGCACCTGCCTGTCCCCTGCCTGTCCCTGCCATCCCTGCCTGTCCCTTCCTGTCCCCTGCCTGTCCCTGCCATCCCTGCCTGTCCCCTGCCTGTCCCCTGCCTGTCCCTGCCTGTCCCTGCCTGTCCCCTGCCTGTCCCTGTCCATCCCTGCCTGTCCCTGTCCATCCCTGCCTGTCCCTGCTTGTCCCTACCTGTCCCCTGCCAGTCCCCTGCCTGCCCCTGTCCATTCCTGCCTGTCCTGTCTGTCCCTCCCTGTTCCTGCCTGTGTCTTCCTGTCCCTGCCTGTCCCTGCCAGTCCCCTGCCTGTCCTCTGCTTGTCCTCTGTCTGTCCCTGCCAGTTCTCTTACTGTCCTTGCCTCTCCTCTACCTTCCCCTGCCTTGCCTGTCCCTGTCTGTCCCTACCTGTCCCTTGTCTGTGCCTCCCTCTCCCTACTCATCCTCTGCCTGTCCCTGCCTGTCCCCTGCCACTCCCTGCCTGTCCCATGCCTGTCCCTTCCTGTCCCTCTCTGTCCCTTCCTGTCCCTGCCTGTCCCTGCCAATTGTTTTCCTGCAGCCACCTGAGCGGGATCCTCGGGAGAACAAAGGACAAGTGCCAGCACTGAGGACTGCACACAGAGCCACCATCCAGGACCTTGAGACCAATTAGTCTCTATTAATTACCTTCTKAGCTCCCTTGCAGCTTTTTGAAATTCCAGCATCATCCCCACCACGAACACCTTTTAGATCCTTCAAAGGGCCAGGGCTGCCTGAACCCTGGGCAGGCTGAAATCTCCCGAGCTGCCCAGGCTCAATTATGTCTTTCAGCACAGCTCGTCACCTCTAATCCTGTGGCCCAAATACAAGGGCACTGACCTTTTCAAGTCCTGGGAAGGTTGTTCAAATGAAGATGACAACACAAAAGGAAAAGAAGCGGGGGGGAAAGGAAACTCCATGTGACATGGAAATAATTTCTTGTGTCTGTGAGATGGGTTTCACTCTGCCTTCATGTACATAATTTATCGATTTTGAGATTAGTAACATTGTAGAGTCTGCAAGGAGAGGTCAGTGGGGGCTTTACAAAGCTTTGTAAAAGGTCTGTCCTAACCATGATAGGAGAGGGGATGAACTGCTACATCTGGACAAAGCAGTTCAGTGCTAAAAAATCCCATCAGCTTTGGCTTTGCYTAAAATGTGTGTTTTACACAATGGAATGGCAGATATTTCTGCCYAAGTCCTGAAATGGTGGTAAATGTTCTCAGATTATTTGTTTTAAATTTGCAGGAAGGGGAGTTATGGACATAGTGAGGGGTTAATCTTTTGTGGGAGGAGGTTGTAGTTGTTTGTATTACCGTATTAGGGTGCTGAGAGGGCTGGTAGTTCAGTCGGTTTTGATGGAGAAGATATAAAAATTTAATGCTGGAAAGCAGATATGCAAAGCAACAACAAATTATCTGCCTGAGTTGCGCTGCTTTTTCCTGGGCGAAACACAAATAAAGAAAGTGCATAAATGATAATGAACTCAAATGTCAATAATTGAAGATCTGAGTCACATGGGCAGGGAAACTTTTGTACTAATTATCCAAGTTTCAATCTCTCAGCTTGTCAGGAGCAGAGCAGCTTCAGCTGTTTGAATCGTTTCTTGATCACGCCAACATCCATTGAAATAAATTTATTTTTCTTCCGCGCTTTTCAGCTCTTTTTCCATAGCCTTGGGATGTGACTGTCTTTATATTAATAGGAACTGCTGCCTGACAACCATTAAATGTGCATTTAAGCCTTTTGCATACCCTGAACATGCTATAGCTGTTCCATGTCATGCCTGCTGACGAGCGGGGTCAGGCCCTTTCCTCAGTAGATATTGCTGAGCCTATTAGGCTCTAACGGGGTTAGAACAATTGATATTTACAGCCCTGCAGCACCAGGGGTCCCACACAGGCTCAGGGAGGTGTGTGAAATGAAGGGGAGAAGGTGGATGGATGGATGGATGGATGGATGGATGGATGGATGGATGGATGGATGGATGGATGGATGGATGGATGGATGGATGGATGGATGGATGGATGGNTGGATGGATGGATGGATGGATGGATGGATGGATGGATGGATGGATGGATGGATGGATGGATGGATGGATGGATGGATGGATGGATGGATGGATGGGAGGTGCGCTGCTGCTTTAAGATTTATTGACAGTGTCAAGTTTTTCAAACAAAGTCTTATGGAAATGCCATTGTGGGGAGCTGTGGTGTGATTTGCCAGGCTGGGCAATCTTCTCCCTGGGGTGCAAACATGCCCTTGGCCTGGGCTCTGGAACCTGGTCCCATATGGAGCATTGAGATGGCATTTCCAGGTGCATCCTGTGCTGGGATGGGCAGCAGAGGTGCTGGGCACACACCCAACAGGGACCAGAGCCCTGCCAGACCCAGGGGTTTGGTAGAGCTGTGATTGTTACACACTCAGAGAGCTTTGGTTCGTAGATGATTTTGGGGAAGGCACAGAAAAGGGTGAGAAACTCTGTGTGTACAGGAATGGTCTAACCAGAGAGTGGCTAAAGCCCTTTGGACTGGGTTTGGAGTTTTTGTGCCRTGCTAATCAAACCATGCAGGTTATTCCCCAGGGCTCCCTATTGAATTTGGAGCTATTCCCACCCAGGTGCCCTGGCAAAGACACTTTGAAAAGCAATCAGTTGGAAATCCATTACTTGAATTCATAGTGGTTTTTTTCCCTTTGGCTTCAGACAAAGTGGAAACCAGAGCAGATCCTGACCTGGTTACATAAGAGAAAATGTAAAAATAACCCGTGAGCGTGAGAAGGGAAAGCACAGGAGAAGTGAACCTGAGTGACAGTTCCTGGAGCTGTCCTGGCTCCAGCAAAGGTTCTCCCTCTCCTCAGTTGGACAGCTCTCGTGGGGTGGTTATTTCAGCCTACAGAAGCCTGCTGTTGCAATTAAACACTTAGAAAGAGCAAGAAATAGACGGGAACAGAGGGGATAGAGAGGTGAAACCGCCTTGTCACGCTGAGCATTAAAATGTTATCTGCTCTGAAATTTGGGCCCAGAGACACAGCAGGGAGCTGATGGACCTTGGTGCAGGATCTTTGATGGATAAGAGGGCCAGCTCTGCAAACCAGGGTCCAGACAGGTTTTTGGGTTTCAAAGTTAAGATGAGCCTCACCAGAGCACCAGCCCCGTGTGCCTCTGGTCTGTGCCTCACATCTGCTGCTTCTCCCATTCACAGAGATGACTTAGGGAAAGGGATGAGGAGAACCAGGCAGGCTCTGGTATTTCCTTTCACCTCAGGATGTTGTAGGGCTTTGCAGGGTTAGGCAAGAACTAGCTGATAAAGGGAGAGCTCAGAGATGGAGAGGGTTGAGTGAGCAGCAAGGTGAGGCATTTTCTTATTAAGAAAAGAGAAAGCATCATTCCTGAGCCACAGGCTTCCTGACCTGCCCAAGTAAACAACAAAAAAATACAGAATAAGACAGAATAAAACTCATTYTTTCAGCCAGCTGCAGGTGACCACTTTCCCAAGGTAGCTGTTCTCCTCTTTTATTCCACTTGCTTTAGCATTCRTGGTGCAGGAGCCGCCGGCTGGCTCCCTCCCGGCAGCATATCAATGTCAGCCAAGACAAGGAAAGTCCGAATCCCCCATGTCACAGCATGACAGGGAGGCCGGGACGGTGGTTAAGTGGAGAGAGTAAAGGCTGATTTAGCACTCTCCCTGCTAAGAAGGCTTTGAACGGGCAGGGAGGTGTCAGCGCAAGGTGACCGAACAACAACCCCGCTGTCCTTAGGGTGCACTTAGTGCTGCAGCAGGAGCTGCTGCCGTGCAAAGGGCTGGCTGGAAGCGCCAGACATCCCAGAGAGATCCTGGGGTCGCTGCTGCTTTGGCTTTTTCTCTTTTAGTTTTAAAGCCGAGWGTGTTTTGGGATTGTCGTCAAGGAGAAGGTGGGAAGCCGCATTAACAAAAAGCACCCAAACAGCGCTGGGAGGTGCCTGAGGCAGGAGGATGTGCTGAGGCTCACGGTCCCAGCGCTGCTGGTGATGCTGCGAGGATGGGGATGGGCTGACTTTGTGCCAGCCCGGCTTTCACCGCAGAGGGAAGCCCGGATTTYAGCCTCAGCCTCCCTCCATCCTCCTGCCACCGTTTTGGCTGGCGGTGCGCACTGTGCCACATCCCCGGTGCCAGCCGGGCTGGGCAAACCCCCGGCAGCAGGGTGGGTGTGCAGCCCTGGGCACCCACATCCCGCTCGCAGCCCCTTCCCCAGCCCGGGCAGCGCTGCCCACCCCGGGCTGCCGGCACCGCCTGCTTTTGTCTCGCTGGCAGCGCCGGGGACGACTCGCTTTGATTAATATTAACACTGCGTCAGCGGCTCCTTCCCCGCCGTTTTAGCAGATGACTTCTCCTTCAGCATCGATCCGCCCCGCAGCCGCCGAGGGGGTGCGGATCCGCGGGCGGAATGCGGGCGCAGATCGCCCGCGCCTTTATTTATTCCTCCCTCTTATTTATTTATCAGCTTATCTGATTTATACCCTCCCCACCGCTTCCATCTCTATCTCAGGGTGCCCTGCTCTGGCTGGGGGAGGTCACCCAGCTACTGGGCCACGGCTATGGGCTGTTTGTGGCAAAATTGCCAGCGAAGCAGGGCAGCCGTGCATCCAACACCTCATAGACAGCCCTGCATCCCACAGACAGCCCTGCATCCCACACCCCACAGACAGCCCTAAAGCTGACATCCCACAGACAGCCCTGTATCCCACAGACAGCCCTGAATCCCACAGACAGCCCTGCATCCCACAGACAGCCCTGCATCCCACATCGCACAGACAGCCCCGTATCCCACAGCCCTGCATCACAGAGCCCTGAATCCCACAGAGAACTCTGCATCCCACATCCCACAGACTGTCTTGTATCCCACAGACAGCCCTGCATCCCACAGACAGCCCTGTATCCCACAGACAGCCCTGTATCCTACAGACAGCCCTATATCCCACAGACAGCCCTGTATCCCACAGACAGCCCTGTATCCCACAGACAGCCCTGCATCCCATAGACAGCCCTGTATCCCACAGACAGCCTTGCATCCCACAGACAGCCCTGCATCCCATAGACAGCCCTGCATCCCACATCGCCCAGACAACCCTATATCCCACAGACAGCCCTGAATCCCACATCCCACAGACAGCCCTCAAGCTGACACCCCACAGGCAGCCCTGTACCCCACAGACAGCCCTGCATCCCCCAGCCCTATATCCCCCAGCCCCACATCCCAGACCCCGCTGCCCGGCTCTGTGGCCTCTCCCGCTGCCGGGCGCCCCCCGCTCAGCCCCGCTCCCCCCGCCGCCGCCCGCCTCCTCTGCTCGCAGCATCTCTCCCCTCCGCATCCGCTATAATTGACATTTTCCATCTGACAGGTTCTGTTTTCCCTTCCCGCAGTTGCTAAGGAAACCGGAGAGAGGGCCCGGGAGCCATTAGCTGCCGTCATCGCCTGCCCGTCCGCAGAAATGTCACTTCTGCTAACGAACACCGGAGGGAAAAAAAAAAAAAAAAAAAAAAAAAAAAAAAAAAAGTTAAACCCCCGAACAAAACGCGGCACCGAGCTGCTATAGAAAGGGATGGTGGAACGGGCCTGCCTCCCTCCCCATGGGGAGATGGGGTGTCCCCACCCCGGTGGGGATCTGTGCAGGGCTCAGCTGGATCCTTTGCCTGTTCCACCTTTGCCCACACAAAACATTGGGATGAGGGGTGGTCCCAGTGCCCACGGGTGTCCCCAGCCATGGGAAGGGCAGAGAGGTGGCTGTGAAGGTTTCTGGTGCCCCAAATGGATGTATCCGAGGCTCAGCTGCTGTCCTGCAGCGTGTGTCCCACCCAGGGCAGGGGCTGAGTGGCACAGGCAGCCTCCCCAGCTGCATATTCCTCCCTCCTGCTGCAGTGTTGTGGTTTTAACTTCACTTGAGGAGGTTTTTATTGAAACCAGTCGCCCTTTGCCCCTCCCCAATGGGATGGTGAGGACAGGGGCTGCTTCAGCCCTTGCAAATCCCTTTGGAATGAAGTTAACAAAAATCAAACACCCTCTGACCAAACCATTGGTCGGGTTCCTGAGTCGTGTGGGAGTTGGAGTTTGCTGCTGGCTTCATAAAGTCCGGGGGTGTTCTTTATTCTTCTGTTTGGGAACTTTCATTCCCCATCATGATCTCTTCATTCCCTTCCCCTCTAATGCAGAGAAATGCCAATATTCCATCCATCTATCTATCTATCATCTATCTATCTATCTATCTATCTATCTATCTATCTATCTATCTATCTATCTATCTATCTATCTATCTATCTACCTAGATACAGTGTGATCCAGCCGCTTGTTGGAAACCCCCCATGAAATCCCTGGTGGAACTGGCGAGAAAGCTGGAATTTCCATTTTGGGACATCTTCCATGCTACCAGAATTGTTTGCTCAGCCATCAAGATACCAAAATGAAGGAGACACAGTTCCTTGGAGACACTTCCAGCTCCCCACACCCCCCAGGCTGTCCTGCACGAGCTGCTCCAAATGAGGACAGAAATCCTTCTCCATTCTACCAAGCCTGTGTGACCAATGGGATTCCTGTATATTCCATGAAAATGTGTTTCTTTTGCTGTGGAAGTGTTCATATGCAGCAAAGCCTCCAGGGACTTTTGCTTTATTATTTAACGTGAATAATCATTTTGTGCACAATCACAAAACAATGAATTTCAGATATTGCAGTCAGGTCCGATTTGGGTGAGACTGTTCTTGGCCATGGTTGTAACCAAGAACTGTATCTTTGACAAATTTTAACTTCAAAAAAAACCTTGAGTTACTTGGAGGTTCAGATGACCCCTGGAAAGTTTGAATTTCTGGTCTCTGGTGAGTTACTCTTTGTCACRTTGTGTTTTGTCCTTCTCAGCTCATGGTACTTCATGGCAGGCACAGAAAAGCAGCCTCACAGACAGGCACCAGATCTGCCCCCCTTCCTTCCTGAAAACCTGTCAGAAATGTCCAGTGAAGGGTTTCATTCCTGAATTTCCTTGTGTAAATGTGGGGCAATAGAAAACGTCTCACCAGAGCTTTTTGCAGGGCTCCTTGCCCATTCCAGCAGCCAGCTGAAGGTTCATGGGGGAGGTTCATTAAGGCAGCACCTCAGAGCTAACCTGGGTTTGTGGTGAGTCCTGAGAGGCAGCCAGAGATGGTGACAGCAGCCTCATGGCATTTCTTGTCACTGTCACCCCATCCACATTTCCAACCTCTCCCGTTTCTGGGTGTCACCTGTTGCAGATGCACAAGAAACAAAAGACTCTCTCAGCTTCTCTCAGGTGGGCACAGGGCCCCAGCAGGGCTCTGTGGCACTGGAGGGAGCAGGAAAGTTCCTTGTGGGGTTTTCTCTGTGTTTCACCACCATGAGACTCCTCCTTGCAAGGTGAGCCCTGTGCTGGTCTTGGCACCGTGGGGCTGCTCGGACATCGCCAGTGCCGTGTCCTCAGTTACCTCTGGGCTGTGTTTGCCTGACTTTAGAGCAAGAAATGGCCACGGAAAATGGAATCAAACACATCCCTGAGCAAGTCAGGCAGGTCCTGGCAGCTGCAGGGTGATGAAGAGGCGGGATGGATTTTGCCAAGCCCCTYCACCTGCCCGGAGAAAAAGGAGGGGGACACTGATTGCTCGGTGTCTTGGCTCTTTGGCTCCGATTTTATTTATTTTCCCTTGGCAGGGAGCGAGCAAGCCCCAAGGAGAGAGCTGGTGTGCAGAGCTTTATTTCTGCCTCCTGCCTGCTTTCTGGTCTCCTTCCTCACCTCTGCGGGTAAACGCCGGGCTCTTTAGTGGCAATGACTGCATCTATTATGCAAGGCTGAGGAAGTGGTGAAATAACAGCATGAGAAATGTGCTCGAATGAGTATTCAAATGCGAACATAACGAGTGCAGTCAGTGTAGCACCGAGTCCTGAGGGACCTGGGAGCTTTGGTTCGACTTTTATTTCTTTAAAAAGAAAACCTTAACCCTCCCACCCCCTGGGTATTATTTTCAAATTAATTACTCTCATTACATTAATTGTGTGAGTGCCTGTTCCATTTTTCCCCCCTTTTCAGTGGGTTAGGCTAGAACAGGGCTGCTAAAAATACAAAACCTAGGAATTACACGGCAACAATTAATCCAGAAAAAGGAATGCTATWGCTGCACACACTGTCCTTGTTTAACAGATAATAAATAACAATTAATAAATGATCCTGTGTTGGAGCACACCCTCCCCCCAGATGTAATGCTGATAAATTTCTCCCTCGCTCCGGGGTTAGGGAACGCCGGCTGTTTAAAGGCAAACTACAAATCTAAAATGAAAATTGAGTTCTGCCTTGTCATATGGCTGAAATGCCCTCCCGTCTCGGCTGGGCTGGGCATTCATCGCCATCGTGATGTATGTTTTAATTTACCCAGTATATGTTATTAGATTATAAGCCCCTCAGGGCAGGGATCTCATGTTTTATACCTCTAAAGCACTGCACACACCTATTGAACTATATAAATACCTTTTACAGAATGAATTTGTCCTCCTGCTGTGAAATCCTGCCATGCCTCGTGGTTTGCATAAATATCCCAGGACACAGCGGTCCGTGGAGGTTCTGACACGGGGGGGTCCTGTGGAAATTCTGGTGCTGGTGTCCCAAATGCTGTGACAAACCTGCATGTGCCAGAGAGGGGAGAAAGGTCTGACAGACTCCAAATTGATGTGATAGGATTTTCTAATGTGTTTTAAAGGGGAGATGCTGGAAGCCTGATAAACTGGGAACTCAGCGAGTATTTCATGTCTTGGCTCTCAGTGCTGTGTTTTGTGGGGCTTCCCAGGAGCAGCTGAGTTCTCCTTCCATCGGTGCTTTCCCCTGGTTTTACCCTCACTGAAACGTCACCAGCAGTGGGTGACACAACCCACTGCATTTTCACTTCTCCTGGATTTTCCTTTTCTAAAAAAATTTAAAAAAAATTATCCTGCTTCTTAAATTTTTGTTTTGCTGCTAAAACAGCCCCCTTCTGCCTATGGTGCAGTGGAGCAGAGCCTTTTCCTTGAGCAGCTTTGTGCCAGGGCTCAGTGCAGCGCTCAGTGGGGGCAAAGCTCAGTTATTGCTCATCTTTGGGCATTTCTGTCCAGTTCTGGTGCAGTAAATGAGTGGACAGGTCTATAATCCTTACAGGCTGTTGCATGGCCTGGACCCACCCACCCTGAGTCAGTCCTTACCCCCAGGAGCATCAATTAACTCCTCTGCCATGCTCACAGCTTCTGCTCCAGCTACAAAACACCTGCGTGGAAAATAGCCAGGCTGCAGAGGCTGGAGAATCTCCTGTTTCTCACACGTGGATTTTCACGGAATTATAGAATATCCTGGCTTAAAAGGGACCCAAAAGGATCATCGAGTCCAACCCCTGGCCCAGTACAACCTCAGATTTAATGGGGCTCTTGGGTCTTTACATTAATATGCATCTCTGTTCTGGTCTAAACTATCAGAGGGTTTGTTTTTTTTTTCATCCATTTAAATTGAATTAATGAGAGGAACGGGCAGACAGATTCATGTCTCTAAACTTTCTTCTCTGGCCGCTGCCAGATGCAGGCATCGTGTCCCTCATACAGAAGTGCTAACTCAAGAAAAGGCATTCGTTTGTTCTCATTAAGTCAAAATATTTATCATTAAAGCAGAGGAGTCTGGAGTTAATCCCCGACTCGAGAGGAGGTGTTTGCTATTTACATTGGTTTAAATGTCATAAAACTTACCAGGTGCTCATATCTCCGTGCTCCCAGCATGGCAGGGAATGACTGATTGCCCAAACTGCTCACAGGATACGCAGAATTTCCTACTGAGCAAGGAGAAGGGCAGAACAAAAGGTGAGCCAAGAGCTAAATGGGATTAGGTGGTAAAATATTATTGCTTTTTGTGCGTCTGTGGCTGTGACTCATGTGGGTTTGATATTCTGGGAGGGATGAGCTCCCCAGGGCACGGCTGGAGCTGGCTTTCCATGGGTGCAGCTCAGGGGAAGGGTGAGCCCCAATAGCACAGGGGTTGGACACAGTTCTGGTCATCTGCAGCCACCAGCAGAGCTTCCCTCACATCCTGGGGATCCTCTGTGTTGGAGGGGAGACCCCCAGCCAGTGAAGTGGATAATTAAATAAATGGGATATAAATAAATGTCCCCTGGGACATTTTGGGGGATTTTGACAGTGGTGTTTACTCTCTCAACTCAAGCTGCTCTCACCATCCTGGCTGCTGCCTGGCAGGGAACAGGGAGGAGACAGCACCGTGTTCTTGGCATCAGCCCAGACGTGACAGCCCCACAGGAACCCAGCCCCAGGGTCTGCTCCCCACTCTCTGACCACTTCTGCACTGCGAGAGTGTTGCAAAATATACCAGTTCAAAAATATACTTATACAACCTTAGTCAGAGATTTTTTCACCTTTGCTCCAGAGGACAGTCTGGGATAGATGTTGGTTGATGTTTGCTGATGACCATTGATGCCATTGATGGTCACTGATGGCCATTGATGGTCACTGATGGTCAGTGATGGCCATTGATGGTCACTGATGGTCACTGATGGTCACTGATGGTCACTGATGCTCCTTCTCTCCTGTCCCACTCCCTCTCTGTTGAGCTGTGAAGCTCCTCAGGCCTCACCTGGTGGAACAATGCCCTGGAAAGGAACTTTAACACCCTTCCCTGGGGCAAAGGTGAACAAAATCTTTGATGAAAGTTATATAAAAACTCTTAAACTGGTCGATTTTCCAACACAGCTGTCCRTGGTGTCTCCAGACACGTGTCCATGGGATGCCACTGGAGCTGCTCCTGGTGGGGTGAGGACAGCAGGGCTTGGCCCTCCACTCTGCACCATCCAGGCAGGAAACAATTCATTATTTGTCACTTGGCTCAAGCTCCCATCCCAGATCACATGTGCCTTGGAGAACTGGACAGACCTGGCCTGAGATCAGGGAGCCTGGACAGCAACTGGGAAAGTGGGGAAACACAAAACACSACACATAAAACAAAGGGACGTTCCCAATTAGGATTGTTAGAAAGCTTCATTTGGGATTCTGTTTGGCTGGGCGTGATGGTGGAGCAGTTCTTCTCCAGCTGCAGGCCATGGACTGATGTCCCCTCCTGTGTCCAGCTGTCCCCTCTGGGGCTGTCCCCTCTGGGGCTGTCCCCTCCTGGTTCCAGCTGTCCCCTCTGGAACTGTCCCCTCCTGGTTCCAGCCATCCCCTCTGTAGGGCTGCAGCTGTTTGGAGGTTCCCATGCATGTGGCTCTGATGGTGGGAAAGGTTTTCAGAGGGTACATTTCTGGCCCAGTGAGGCCCCAAAAGCCACCCATGGGTTCCTCCCACCCCAGCTGGTTCTGCCTGAGGCAGGGCCAGCACCACTGACCCGTGTGTGACCATTGCCCAGTGGTTTGCACTCCAGCTGTTTCCTGGGATGGCATTTGGCTTCCTTCACAAGCACTTCCACTGCTTCTCCCAGGAGGGTACATCCCCAGGGAGGGTTTAATGCCTCAAATCAGTCAGGGCAAGAGCCAGGGCTGGGGCAGAGTCCCCTTTGGTGGTGGGGTCACCCCTGGAGTCACTGCCCACCACAGGACAGATGCTTTGCACAGCACCAGTGCCTTCCCTGGGATCTGCTGAGCCCTGCCCAGTGCCCAGGGGTGGAAAGGAACAGTCCCAGGGTCACTGAGGCCAGAGGAGGCTGTGCTTTCTGATCCTCCTGCAGGCCAAGCAGGGCACAGGGCTGCAGGGATGGGCTGGGTAATGCCAGTGCCCAGAGCCACCTTYGCTCTCCATGGACTGCATGTGGCACTGTGCCCGTGCTCTGTCCCCTCAAAGGGCTCCTTGGGCTGCCTCCCACCTCCTCTGCAGGAGCACTGCATCTCAGACCTTCACATTTCAGGAGAGCTCTGAGATTCAGATACTGCACAGAGGAAGGAGGACACGGCAAGGGAAGGTCATTCCTGTCCTCCAGCACCACCCAGCTCCTCTGGCTCTGAGGAGAAGTGACACACAGCAGAGGGTCCTGCTGCCTGCAGGGCTGACACTGGTGATGGGGATTGGGATGGATTTGGGATGGAGCTGCGATGGAGCCACGGATGGAGCAGGGATGGAGCTGGGATGGAGCTGGGATGGGGCTGGGATGGGGCTGGGATGGAGCTGGGATGGAGCAGGGATAGAGGCAGCAGGATTTTTGAGCTGCTCTGGCGAGGACAAGCTGGGCACAGACAAGCACCTAAAGCTCTGTGAGCTCTCACACCCTTTGTGCTGCCCTACAGAGGTTTGGGGAGGGTTCCCAAAGGCAGGAAGGCGTTTTTTCCACACCAGCTGCTGTTCACCTGGGCACTGAGTGCCGGCTTTTACCATCCCTGTCCACMGTGGCATTGTTCCCGCAGCCGGCTGCGCTCACCAACCTGCTGYAGGCTGTGCTAAAAATAGGCTGTGAGCATCATCCTTCCAGCAGCACCACCCAATCAGTGGCACAGCACAGCACAGCCTCTCCCCTCGGCTCCCGGGCTGCCCAAAGCTCCGGACACGCTGCAGAGGGGATGGAGCACAGAGCCTCTCCAGGAGCCAGAGCAGAGCTGCGCTTTGGGGTGGCACTGGCTCACACCGGGCTCTTCACTGCCCCAAAGCTCTGCCCCCGCTGCTTTTGTTGGAAAACTACCAGGGAAAGGCCACAAGTGAAGGTGGAGAGGGAGATTATTCCCAGGGGTGTAGCCAGGGGTCTTATCTTTGGTGTCATGAACAAGTAAGGTGAGGTTTGCTGTCTGCAGGGCAGCCCCTTTTTCCAACATTCTGCCATAACCTGGATTCTCCCAGGTCTTGTTCCCTTTCCCAGGAGCACAACTGTGAGGCCAGGTTTTGGAAAAGCCAGCCAGGGGGTTTAAATTTGACAGTATTCTTCTCATATGTGCTGCTAAGCATTACTGAGTTGCAGATCATTTGCAGCAGCAAAGGGCAAAATCCATTTTTTCCTTCCAAGAGGAGTTGATTCAAAACTGTTTTTCCTCTCCCATAATTGTTCTGTCGATAGCGCTTTACAGAATATTTACAAGATCCAGTAAATGCCATAAAGCACCTATAATCTTAGACAAATACAATATACAAGCCATTGCTCCAGATGCAAGAACCTTTGCTAGAAATGTAAATCAAACCTTTGCTGAGCCTCAGAATATGGGAGATAATATTTAGGTTTTATTAGGTTTCATTTCTATACCTTCTGCACTTTGCAGGGTTGGGTTAGGAGGAGATGTGCCAAAATCCTGAGGGGGAACCTGTAATTACAAGATTCACAGCCTGTTTATTCAGCCTGATGAAACCTGACTGGCTCTGACAGCTACTGCCTTCATTCCAAACTTACAACTGTATCTCCCATCCTTGGGAAAACAGGAGCTGGGTGTTTTTCAYGGCAGGGTGATGCTGTGGAAGTTTGTGAGGCTGTCCCTGCAGCCACTTTTTCCTGTTGGTGAGGGCAGGAAAGGGCCCAGTGATTCTCTTACTCTCCCTCACATGTGCTGTCTGGAAAGCTGCTCATAGAAACTAAAAGCAGGAGGGTCTCGTTTGGTTTTTAATCCATACCCAAAAAATTGTAGAAAGGATCTTGAGAAGTGGGTTTTAAACACCAAGCAGATCTTGGAGACAGAACTGTTGATGTTAAAATCCTTACTCCTGGCAAATGAGCCACTTAAGCAAGAGAAAAAATGTTGATTTTAAACAGAATTTTGATTTYAAAAAATCTCAAATGTTGTTTGAAAACTGGCCTGTTTCAAGGGTGTCCTGGCAGGTGTCATTCCCATAAACCCCAATGGAAATTTGGAAATCAGCACCCCAGAAATGCTCAACAAAACCATCCAGAGCCAAGAGGACAGAGGATCCCAGAGGACTTCAATGGACATTCCCAGGAATTGCCTTTCCGTGGGCCTCTTGGGTTAGTTTCAGGTGTTTTGAAGCCTTGAATCTGAGCTAAGATTTGATTGTGTCAGGAGACAGAGCGGGAAGGACAAASCCAGAGGAACTCTCGCTGACCCSCTCCAGGCAGGAATTACAGTCCATYAGAAAAGGGACCAAAAACGCTGCTCTTTTCTGCTAACCCCATCCTCCATGGCCCACACCACCACAGCTGCCAGGGCTCTCTGCCTAGATTTTGACTAGATTTGGTGTTTGAAGACTTCCAGATGTCATGACACAGCTGAGGGCTGGAGCTCCATCCCTGCAGCCTCCAGCACCAGGACTCTGCTCCTGGCCCAGCTGCAAGGCAGACACAATATTGCAGCCCAAACAGCTCTGTTTGGGGATAAAGGGACAAAATCCATCCTGGGCTGATGCTGCCAAATTTGGATATTTTGCAACTCCCGTGGGGGGTGGAACAGAGACATTTATGCTCCTGGTTAGTGCCTTGAGCAGCAAGTCAGCTTCTCCACCCTTCTTCCCAGGAAATCGGTTCCTGCAAAGCCACATCCACATTCAGCCAGGCTCTGATCCATCCAGGTGCCCCCTCTCTGGCTTTCCCAGCAGTTTTTTCCTGGAGCAAGGAGAATCCTGTTCAAACTCCGTGTTGGGTGCTTTGGAAAAATCCGTGCAGGAATCCCGGAGTTACCCCCTCCCCGCTCCAACCAACCCTTACTGTTCACCAGGAAATACCTTTCTCTAAACCCCTTCCCCCGGGGGAGCCTCTCCGCTCTCAAACGCAGGAAATGAACGKTTTTTTCCCCATTTTTCCTGCTGTGCTCCGATCCTGCCCTGGGGGGCCCCTTCCTGCATTGCACCCATCGGTGCGTTCCCATCCCCACGGAGCAAACCCCGCTCCATCCCGCGRCCCCGCTGCTGCCTCGGTATCCCGGGATGGCTCCCTGCGAGCAACAGGCTCCGTCCACATGCTTTATTTCCTTCCAAGAAAAGTTAGAAATAAAATAACGTTATCTCATTGCATTACATCTCCCCGCGCCGGGGGCTCTGTGGCTTTTCTGCAATGTCAGAGCGAGAGCAAGGGACGGGCTCGGTGCTGAGAGGGGAAAAATGAGCGCAAAAAAAAAAAAAAAAAAAAAAAAAAAAAAAAAAAAAAAAAAAAAAAAAAAAAAAAAAAAAAAAAAAAAAAGAAAATCACCGTTTCTTTTGTGCTGGCCGCATGCTTTAGCAGGGTCCTTCTCACCCTTTTAAAAACACTTAGTTTCTTGTGGAGCAATTAACATTCCCCAAATGACAGAAGCTGCGAGTCGGACCCGGGGAAATGGACGCCGGTGGAAAGACGTATTGTGCTAAAAGGTTGGTTTGGTGGCTGTTGTTTAAAGGGCGGATGTTTTCTATTAATTATCTTTTATATACTCAAACGCTGTCTCCCATTACTCTTCCGAGTCAGAGACAGTGAGAGATGTGTCAGGGCTGGGGAACAACACACAAGCTGTAAGATTAATTGACACTTAGGAATCAGATTGTGATGAATAGATCTCAGCTTCCCGAGGAGATCCATCTTCTTTAGGGTGCATTTAGGGCTCGGGCTGCCTTTAATATATGCAATGAAGCATCTTTACCTTGCCTATGATGCTGCTGCTAACCCCATGGCATGACATCCTCGCTGYGTATGGCTGGCTGGTGACAGGATATTTTACAGTCCACCGGGTAGTGGTATCTTGCTTTTTTAGGCACTTTTGAAAGCACTAAAGTACAGTGTACATGAATCCAGTGGCCAACAGCCTAAGGGCTTCTGAACCTCCGCAGGGGCCAAAGTTTTTCTCTTTTCTTTCCCWCTCTTCAACACGGATATATTTCATTTCAAGTGTAAGAGACGTTGTCACCCTCCGGCAAAGTGCCCCCTCCCCAAAGTACTTTTTAATCAGGCTGTTTCCTGATGGTCTGCTCTCAGTTCCACCCTCAAAGCCCCGCCGATGCCGCGGTGGAAGCGATTACAGTTTCATTAGTTGTACAAGGCAGGCAGGAGGGGCCGGAGCCAGCGTCGGGAAGGACACGGGGCTCGGCTGTCAAGGAGAACGCGGTGAAAAATGTGTGTTCATAGYGAATCCGCACGGGTTCCGAGAGCGCCGAGAGGGGAATCTGCGGGAATGAAGGTCGGGGATGGGGGAGGCTGCTCTGGGGCACATCTTGGTGACCCCCAGCTCTTGTCCAACGCCCTGTGACACACCCGGTGTGTCTTTGGTGATGTCCCCAGCCCTCCCCGGCTGTGAGATCGGGAAAAAGAAGGAGGGAAACCACCCTGGTGCCATCTGCCTCTCTCCACGGGAACACGGCTCTGCTCCCAGCCTCTCCCAGCTCCGCACCAATTACTTATTCCGCTGTGTTCTCTCCTGTAACTACCCCTCTGAAAAAACAAATAAGCGCTCGAAAACAAACACATTTAGCCAGCCGTTTACATGGCACTTGACAAACACAGATTACAGCCTGCTCCTGCCCCCAAAGACTTCGCAGTCTGAGGAAGGCGACACAAACATAAACCAGCAAATCCTGGGAGGAAGAGCTGAGGCGGCTGCTGCTGATGATGAAGGAGACAGGATGGGAAGAGAGAGGGAGAGGGAGAGGGAGAGGGAGAGGGAGAGGGAGAGGGAGAGGGAGAGGTTCCTCCTGGCGTTTGGGAAATGCCGGGATGGAGACCACGCCAGCCCAGTCTGTGCAGGGTGAGCACCAGCGCCTCATCCCAGCTGTGCCTCAGCAGCTATAGAACACTTTGGTTTCGATGCACGTTCAGTTGTTTGGATATTTTCAAGCGTTTGAAGGTGATCTGGCTCTCCTTGGTCCTCGCCCTTGCCCTCCGAGGGACACGCCAGCATCCTGTCCTGCCCCGGGGAGKGAACAGCGAAACCTTGGAGAAATAGGGGCAGGAAACGCCCGTGAGAGACACCAGAGGAGGATGGAAACTGCCTCTCCTCGGCTCTCGCTGTGCAGCCCAGGGGGGTCTCTCCACACGCGGGGATTGCTGCTCAAAGGGATGGTGCATCCCCAGCATATATTTTCGTTTTTTAATAACGTTGTGCTTTAAAATCCAGCGGCAACAAGGAGGGAGGAGAAGGGGATAGAGCATTTCAGCATTAACACTGCTCTTCTGTTCSTAATAACATGCTGGGACTTTTAGGAGTGTCTCGGAGCTTAAGGGGTCAAAGGTGAAGTTATCTTTCAAGAACAGCACTAACACTACAGAGCTACTTAATGCGAGCCGGGAATAATACAGGGCTGCGAGTTTAACCGGACAATGTTGTACTGGGCTGGTTTCATCCTGCCTGCGTTGGATTGTGGTGTTTTCCCATTGAGTCGGGGCTTTAGTATGTTTCCCCCCCCCCTCTTCCTTTCTTCGCTTCTCTCCCTCCCCCTTCGCTTATTCCCAATTAGCATCTCTGTGCCGGGCTGCTGCAGGGGATGAGCCGGGCTCTCCTGCAGCCCTGGCTGGGTTTGTAGTGCCCTTTGCCAGCTCCTGAGTGCCSGTGGGTGCCCGGAGCACAGCACCGGCTCGGGATGTGTGCTCCTGCATCATTCCCGCTCCCGCTGCTTCTTTTCCTCTCCCAGCTGCCCGTGCTGTGACAGGAGAGCAGAGGTGACTGCTGCTGCGAGGGATGTGGTACAGGAGGGGAGCTCTGCGAGTCTTTCCCTATTTATCATTTCCCCCCTGTTTTTTTCTGGCACGATGCACAGAACACATCCAGCAGATTTCCTTCCCTCTCCTGAGCCCAGGTGAGGCTGGTGGCTGTCAGCAGACTCTTCCAGAGCTGTCCCAGTGTGCTGCTCTGGGCATGGAGCTGGGATATTGCTCCTCTCTCTTGCTGTGGAGGGTTCCTCTGCATCAGCCATCACTGCCTGGGCTGACAGAGTCACTGATTTTGTAACCAGCTTTGTGTTTCTAAGGGTTGGGGTAGGTCAAAATCTTGGGAATATTTCCATCTCCCTGCCTGGGACATGAAAAAAGTGAAGGAAAAGCCCAATGTTGCCACTTTCCTCTTACAATGCTCCTTTTCTCATTTTTATTTTGCACCTGGGCAGCTCAGGGCAGATCGTAGGAAGTACCAAGCTGTGACACAGGCTGGACGAAGCAGAATTTGTTAAGATGGATGAGGCCTTCCATGAAAAACAAGGGCTCTGTTTTCAAACTTGGGGCCATATTTAAGTCTGCAGGCTCTGGGCAGTGGAGAACAAGCTGTTCCTTGAGCTGGAGTTCGCCACAGGCGCTGAAATTTCCTTGGTTGGCGCCAGCAAAGCAGAGTGGTCACGGGTGGGAGAGGCGAGGGCTGGTGGGGAATGTCAGAAGCATGTCAGGAGAGCAGCAACAAGAATTCCTATCAGAACTTTACACTTGTTTTACCCTAAAAAAAAATACTGGAGCTCCTATTTCTACAGCTTTCCTGTGTTATTTTTAGACTGGCTCYTAAAGAAGTGTGGCTTGGGTGATTGCACTCCCTGTGCTCAGCTGAGAGCGGCTGTCAAGCCTTCCCTATTCCCTGCTCAGCTCAGGGCTTTGCTCCGCTGGGATGTGATTGAAAGAGTCAGATCTCTGTGGTTTTAACTACACATTTCATAAAGGCTGCAGAGCAGGTAAAGGGAAGAGAGCTGAGCAGTGRAAAATCCTGCTGAGCAGGGCTGCAGTGTGGGTTCTGGCAGTGTGAAACATCTGAGGACAGAGATCTCAARCCCAAGCAYAAAACACAGCCACATTATGGAATAYTGGRCACCAGAGAATCTGCTCCTGACCAAGGTTTCCCCAAGTGCAGTGGCTGCTGTCTGGAACAGGATCACCTCACAGTCTTCTCCCGTGGTCAGGACATTCACATSTGTCCCCTTTCTGGATTCTTCAGTGCCTGCTAAGGGGCTGAACCCACAAACAGCCTTGGATGGAATGCCAGTGCATGGGAAATGAGGCTCCATCAGTGCTCCTGCTGGAGGAATCACTTTCCTGAGCCAGGGGGGCAGTGTGTGCTCAGCAGGTGACCAYCACCTTGGGGCCCATCTTGGCTGGCCTTGGAGCACAGCCCTCTGCCTGTGATCCAGATGTGACCCCAGACACACGGTGAGAACAGTTCTGCAACTTCTGGAAGGGGAGTAAAGCCAACAGCACTGAGAGAAAAAGCAGTTGGCACAGCTTTCGGTGTCCTGGAGCAGCAAGGGAGGCGTTGGCTGATTTATTACTCAGCAGTTTGGCTCTGYATGCTCTGAAACCACCTCCTTCCTCTTGTTCTGTTGGCTCTCTCRAAAGAAAATGAGACCAAACACTGGGAAAGGACCAAGCTGCCACAATCCTGGAGTGTGGGCAGCCCCAGTGGGCTGAGCTTTACTGGAAAGCTGGGCTCCTGCTTCTTCGGGGTCTCTGTGCTAGAAAGCAGGGCAGCCAGGCAAATATTTGCTCACTGCCTCCCTTCCTCCTCTTCCCTGCGCAGCAGGGGCTGTGCGGTTTTGGTTTCAGTGTATTTTGGGAATGTGCCTTTCCCACTGTCATCCTGCAGCAGCATCCCAGAGCCCAGAGGCTGCGAGCAAACTGCTCTTGCTGGAAAATATACCAGTTTAAAAAAACTTTTTTATAACTTTCATCAAAGATTTTKTTCACCTTTGCCCCAGGGAATGGTGTTAAAATTTCCTTCCAGGGCATTGTTCCACCAGGTGAGGCCTGAGGAGCTTCACAGCTCAACAGAGCAGGAGTGGGACAGGAGAGAAGGAGCATCAGTGACCATCAGTGACCATCAGTGACCATCAGTGGCCATCAACGGCCATCAGTGACCATCAGTGGCCATCAGTGACCATCAGTGACCACCAGTGACCATCAGTGACCATCAGTGACCATTAGTGGCCATCAGCTCCTGGAGCTCCACGGGATGGGCGGATGTTCCATGGAGCAGGAGGAGACTTTGGCTCTTGTGCCTGCTGCTGCTGAGAGAGCTCAGATCTCCCCTCAGCTGCACTTTGGATAATTCCTCTGATGCCTCCTCCTACCTGCAGCTGGTTTTTAACGAGCCCAGGCCACAGCAAACTGCCTAATAAAGGGCAAAGTTTAATTGAGGCTTGATCTGCGCCTCTGCTCCATGAGCCACACGCCAGGCTCCTCCTTGCTCTGCCTCATCTGCTCGTCCTTGCCGCTGGGATGAGAGGAGATGGTGCCTCAGGAGGGCCCGTGGCAGTGCTGAGCAGCTTGAGGCAGATTAGGATCTGAATTCTTCAGAGAGTGATCTGGATGTTCATCCCTCCCTGGCAGTGAGCAGCAGCCCCACAGCCCCACAGCTCAGCYCCTGYCTGAGTGGAGGTGACAGCWGARTGTGCTGCCAGGGGAGCCCAGACACCCCTGGTGTGAGATGCACTTCAGGAATGATGATCCCAAACCCAAAGGTGCTCGTGTGCCAGTGGTGCTGGTGATCCCAGCCGTGAGTCAGGGCTGGTGCAGGATGGATTCTGCTGTCCTGGCAGGGCACCAGCCTGCCTGAGTCACACCCACCCTGTCACCAGCCTGGYCATCACCCATCCCAGAATTGTCACTGAATTGTCATATTTTTAATGTTAGAAAGCCAAGGCATCACTTTATTTACTGTTCAGGATATTGCTCTGGCCAGGATGTGCCACAGAAATCATCTCATCCACACAYAGYYYRGRTSTGCAGAGAAAATCATTCTGTGACACATKAATTCTACAAGATTTTCCCCCAAACTTTAGACAGGCAAACCCCACAAAACTTTATTAGTTTAATGTTCATTGGTTCAAGGCTGTGCAGTTMTCAATATTTGGGTTCCTATTGGATCTGGATGTCTTTGCCTTKGATGCTGATTAGGTCCTTATCTTGTTGAGATGTTCACTTCATCACCTGGTGGAACAAWGCCCTGGAAAGAAACTTTARCACTCTTCCCCCAGGGCAAWGGCAAACAGKRTCTTTGACTGAAGTTAAAYAAAAAAAAAWTTWAAMYKGKWWWWTTTYCWKSMRRAMYMMMRRAWKRAMCAGGCTGGAAGAGACCTTCAAGATCATCAAGTCCAGCCCATGGCCYARCMCCTCCTCATCACCTAAACCATGGMACTGRGTGCCACATGCAGTCTTTTTTWAAACATCCAGGGACAGTGACTCCAGCACTCCCTGGGCAGACAATTCCAGTGTGTGACCACCCTTACAGTGAAAGATCTTTTTCTAACGTCTCACCTGAACTTCCCYTGGTGCAGCTTTAGGCCATGMCCTCTCATTCTTGTTKYCTGGGAGGAGAGACTGACCCCATCTGCCCACAGCCMCCCTTCAGGCAGTTGTAGAGTGCCAAGGTCACTCCTGAGTCCCATTTTTTCCAGGTTAAACACCCCCAGCYCCCTCAGCCACTCTTCATCCTGCTCCTCATCCCTTTGGAGGTGCCTTTCACACCAAGGACAGACAGAAATGTCAGGAATTTGGCTCACAAGTGAGTGGCTGGGACTGCAGCTGTGGGCTGAGCATTCCAGGTCTCTCTGGTGGCATCTTAACCCTGTGGAGCTCAGTGGAGCAAAATTGCCACAAGTGGAACAAGAAAACRGCAGAATTTTATGGAGATGGGGGAGTGTAAAAAGGGTTTTGATGGGGAAGGGTTTTTTCTTTGTCTGGAAGAAGTTTCAGGGAGCAAATGCAGCATGAAGGGCGCTGTAGGGAGATCACAGCACGAGGCTGGGATGCTGTGCACCATGTCCCTGAATGGGTCTGGTGGGTTTGGCTGTCAGGGGCAGYTGAGGGAGCTGGGGGGSCTCAGCYTGGAGAAAAAGAGGTTYGRGGGGCCCTTCTCWCTTTGACAARTGTCTGACAGGAGGTTGTAGACAAGTGGTGGTTGATCTCTTCTCCCAGGGAAAGGGTCAGGACATGAGGAAGCAACCAGGGCAGGTTTAGATTGGATRGGAGGAAAAAATTCTTCATGGGAAGGGTGGTCTGGCCCTGGCCCTGGTGGAGTCCCCATCCCTGGAGGGATTTTACAGATGTGTRGATGTGGTGGTGGCAGAGCTGTCAGTGCTGGATTTAAGGGTTGCAATTGATTTTAGAGACCTATCCCGACCTTAACGATTCCATGGGGTTTTTCCCTCTTTTTCCTGAGCTCCAGACCAGCACAGTGGTGTTTGCACAATCCCACTGCRGACCCGCAGAGGTTTGGGGTTGAGAGGGCAGAGGGCTGTGGTGACATTTAAAGCTGTCCCCAGCTGCAGGGGGCATGTCACCATCATTTGTGTCCTGGCAGCTGCTGGGTCCTCACTGTGAACCCAGAGCAAAATAAATAGGCTGCTCACCCCATCCCTCTGTGCTGCTTGGATCACAACTTTTGATTTTGTCATAAAGCTGCTCGGCTTGATTGAGAGTGCCATAATAATGATACTTACCGAGGAGGCTCCATCCAGCGTCCTGAAATTGAGGTCCAACGATCCCCATTAACGAGCCTTTTATTGCGCCCATCTGGCTGTTGCTGAGCTGTCCCTTGCTGCCACAGGTCTGAGCCTCATTTACCCCAGCAGCACGGCCCCAAAACACTCTGGAGCACGGCCCCAAAATGCTCTGGAGCTCGGGGTTTGTGTGTGCCCAGCACGGGGCTCTGCTCTGCCTCCCTCCGCGGAGCTCAGGCTGAGTTACGAGGTGGGAAAAGCTGCCAGGACTCACCCAGGGGAGGATGCTGTGGGTGTTACTGTCGCTGCACCAGCTGGATTAACATGTATTTAAAGAAAGAAAAGGGGGGAAAAAAAAAAACAACGAAACCCTTGTCACTCGTGTAAGTCATAGACATCCTCAGTCTCCTCACAGGCTGGCAGGGGTTTCATTGTGAGGCTGCTGTGCTGGGTGTTTCAGACCATAATGAATCTCTTTTGTTTTAAAAAATAGCCAGGACCTTTTTTTGGTATTCCTGCTGCTGGTCTTCCCATCTCCCCAGGGGCTGCATAYAAAGGAAAGTGTCTCCTCTTCAGCAAATTAATTTTTTTTTTTATTCCTTTGAGCCTCGTCCACCTCAGCGGGGTGGCATCCTGATGTGCATCACCTTGCTGGGGACATGGGTGCCACCACAGCCACTGTGTGCCATCGAGGGCCAGGATAAGAGGGTGAGGGGTGGGTGGTGATGGAGATGGGGCTGCTGTGGAGGGACAACAGGAGAGCAGGGGAAAGGGCAAACAAAAGGAAAAACTGCAAAGGGGGCAGGGATGGCTTTTCTTTATCACTGGAGGCTGAGGGGGAGGTGGAGAGGATTCGTGTTCCCCTCAGCACCACGGGTTGAGGGAGGGTCCCTGCTCAGCTCTGSTGGGTCTGGATGGGATCTTGCAGC
Source organism: Malurus melanocephalus (assembly GCF_030028575.1). NCBI lineage: Eukaryota > Metazoa > Chordata > Aves > Passeriformes > Maluridae > Malurus > Malurus melanocephalus. Next base: position 297,080 of record NW_026623748.1, on the reverse strand, counting down.
TCCCCAGCAGCCCCTGGTCACTCTGGTGTGGTGTGTCCAGCTGTCCAGTGTGTGTCCAGAGCTCATCCCTGGGCCACTGGAGAGCTCCCCTGGATGGGGTGAGGGATCAGCCTTGGTGCTTTCACCAGCCTTGGAGCTGTGTTGGTTTATGAGTCACGTGAAGAAAAGCCCCAAGTGCTGGTGCTCCGGGTGGTTCTCTGRGTTCCCAGCTCTCCTCTCCGTTTCTGCCACTCCTGCCAGGCCCAAACCAAAGCTGGGTGAAGCCATGGAGAGGCTCCTTGTCCACAGAATTCGACTCAACCCCTCGGATAGAGAGCTCTGGACCAAACTGACACATCACAGCTGTTGCTGAGGTCACAAACCCCAAGCTTTTGGAAATGCCCATTTTCACTCCTCTCTTTCTCTTCTTTCCCCACTACATCCTTGAGGGATTGCAGGGCAAACCCAAACTTATCCATTTGAGGGTGCTCCACTCCTCTGGATGCAGGTGGAGGACACCTCAGAGCAGAGGGTGACACAGAGACTGTCCCGATGCCACACACAGAACGCGTCAGCTCCCGCTGGACACACAACACACGGACACATCTCTGAGATGACCACGCTCCTGCCTGGCATCTCTGCCCAGACACAACTGTACCAGCCACCCTGACAGCCTGACGGCCATGTGGCATTATAATAGGATTTGCTCCRTGTCTATAAACTGTTATCCTAAATATCATCCCAAATCCTTTGATGCCCAGTGACAACCTGTCTCTTCGAATCTTTTCCCCCCTCGTGAATAAAGCAGCGTGCTCCGAAATCATTGGGAATTCCACGTGCCCGCCATATAATTGGATTATATTTTATATGTCTCCTAAAATAATGGTGGAGTTACGTCTTACTCTGCTGGGGAAGCGACTCGGGTGGGGCAGGGACTCGCGCTGTAAATAATGCTGCCAAGATGGTCGGGATTATCAGCACAAGGACTCCTCCTGAGCCTCTTGCACAGCAGATGCTTAATTAGAGCTGGGGGACACAGATGGATGCYTAATAAGGGGGAAAGACCCGTTTTRGTCTTTGAAAAGTGCTGGGGCYGGYTGGGAWGGCTTTTTACAACRTTTTACTGAACTATTTGTGCAGTTCCTTCTTCTCTACCCTCCAGTGAGGAGCCCCAGGTCAAACCCCAGCATCATCTCTGATGATGGGTATCAGATATTAGCAAAGATGAATGTTGGGCTGAGGTTGTTACCCAAATCCTCCAAAATCATTGGGATAAATGAGACTCCCTAAACTGTCTTTTTAGTGCTGGAGAGTAGGGCACTACCTTATTCTTGACCAAGAGCTGGGTGTGTGGCTGACAAAGTTCTGGCCTCCACACGGAGGATGATTTAAAAGTTTTTCTCTTATTTATACATTTTTAGCGAAGAAAGTTACATAATTAAATAATTAATAGTCTATCTTCTATTGGTCATTGATTTCTCGCTCTTCATGCTAYTTTGCTCCACATTCTTTAGTCCTTTTATCGCCTTCTTCTCAGAGGGGGAATCTCCAAATTTTCAGTCCCTCATCTCTGTAATTTCTGGTTACTCCAATGTCACTGAAGGCTCATAAATTTAAAATCTCAGATGTCCAATCTTCAGYTCCCTTTGGCTTTGTTAACTTCGTTTAGGTTTTAACAAACTTAAGGTTGTGGTGATTTAATCATCAAAATAGAGATGAGAGTCTGTGAAGGAACTTAACTAGTACTGGCTTAAAGTGTACACTGCCCACAATTAGTTAAAACAGCTAATTAAAAATCAGTTCACAAAAGTTACATCATTTCCAGCGAGGTCAGGTTCAGATACTGCTTCATGTGTTTCCAGAGCTCTGTTCATGTTTTGGGAGCTTCCCAGAGACCTCATGCAACGATGGTGGCTGGGGCATGAGAGAGGTGAAGGGGGAATAGGGAGAGAACACATTTTAGGACGAAGCAAGGAGGCATTTTCTTTGRTCAGGTTTGGTTATTCCTGTAGAGGATGTCTACAAGAAGTGAAGTTAAAATCTTGCCATAATCTGAGGTGCTTAGTGACAGAATTAGGGTATTCACATGATGATGGGAGACAGGACTTGGTTTTTTTTCAGATACAAAAATCCTTATTTCTGCTGCTTCACGTTCATTTTAGTTCTCTGGTTTCRGGTTACCTGCAGAGGGTGGAGGTTTCTGCTGTCTGGGGCCAGTAATGATTGATTTTCCCCAGCTCAGATGATTTTTCCCTCGCTCCCTTTGGTGTACCAGAGAACAAGAGCTCTCCCCACTGTTTGCTGGGCAGGAGCAGCACCAGCACAGGGCTCTCCTTGGGATATCAGTGCTCTGGGCTGCAGGAGCCCATCAMACCCCCACAGTGGGGTGGTGGCTGCTCTGCATCTCCAAAACCCAAACTCCTTTTGTCCTGGGATGACTCCAAGTGGAGGCAGCCAAAATTCCAGATTTAGCTACAGAAAACATGGCCCAAGAGCACCTTGCAGGCACATACGGCAAACCCTGATGTTTCCATCCAACATCTCAAATGTTTCCCCCYAAGCCTCCTCTTTTGGAAGCTCAGGGTGGCTCTGTGGGGCTGTTTGTGCCAGACAAGGATCCCAAATAAGATGTCTTCAATAAATGGCACGAACAGGATACCCCCAGAGAGAGCCCCTGAGTGTGACATCCATCCTGCTTTGTGTCAGCAGATGGGTGAGGCAGACAAATGAAGAATGGTAGGATGAGAGGTGTGAAGTGACAACGGGGTGACAAAGTGTCACCGGCCCAGCAGCGCCTGAGGGGAGAGRGATCTGTCCCAGCCCACATAACTCCCTTTCACACCTTTCTGGCTGGTACCTTCTCAGAGCAACAAATCACTCCTTTATTGCACTTTGCTGTGCTTAGAAATAGAGCAAAACTTTGCTTTTCTACGGATAAATTTGTGCTTAAATCCTTCAAAAGTTCTTCAGAATCTAGAGCATGTAGTGGCATTTTGGGAAATGTTGGCCCAGGTCTTCCTGCCTTTTAGAGAAACTTGATAAGTCTGATTATCTGTGCAAGGGTCTAAATTTTGCTCAGGCCTTGATTGAGAGGCGAGGACTGASTTTTCCCTCTGTAGTGAGCAATCTGGAAACACAGAAATAAAATCCTCAAAGCACTTTTGTCTGTGTGTGTTTCAAAACTGGGGCTTTAGGAATCACAAAAAAATAGAATAAAATCAAAGCATGTTTTCAGGAGTTTGTAGTACAAATTAGCCCATTAAAAAGTACCCTGTTTATACAAGAGGAAAAAAAAAAGGTATCACCAGTTTGAGGGAAGAAGTGAGAAAAGTATTCAGCAGTGAGTGATCTTCACTGAATACATTTTCTCTGGGCCATTGTAACTGCAGGAACTTATCAAAAGAAATTGTTATTTTGATCATAAATGTRGTGGGTGGCAGGATTTTCTTTGGCATTTATTTGGCTTTAAGAGGAACAAAACTTTTCACTGTTTAAAAAAAAAAAAAAATAAATAGAAGCCCAAACCCAGAAAAGGAGATAATTAGCATGCAGTAGCTAATGGAGATTTTCAAAGTAAATGAGCAGAGCTCATCCCTTCATTCTGAACGGTGTTTGTATTAACTGAACATATTTTCCCGTTCTGAAAAAAAGGGAATTCTCACTTTGGTGATCCATTATTCCCAGTGAATCCCGCAGATGTACCTGGCTGGTCACTCTGTCCCTCCGGACACTCCTCTGTAGGGTTGTTTTGCAGAACCAAGCCCTGGCTAACTCCTACCAAGCTCAGTTTTTCCCTCTTGCCTCTCTAAACCCACGGAATGAAGCGGTTTCCCTACCAAAATGACAAATTAAATTGTGACTTTTTAAATCGGGGGCATTTTTCGAAGCTACATTTGGCGGAGTTTTGTTTCCTGCGGCTACCGCACGGCAAGGAGGAAATTCCGTTTCGACGTCGCTGAAAAGCCCTATTATCCTACAGACTTTGGGTCTGGAGAGGCTGTTTTCTTTGATGGCCTTGGGATGAGGGTCGCTTTGCATCTGTATTCAGCCCCATCTGTTTCTTTGGAGGGCGATTTCCCCCGGAGCGCACCCCGGGTCCCCCCGCGCCAGGGGCTGTCCCCAGCCTTTGTCATGGACCTGCCTGGCATCGGCCACACAATGGCACAAATGGGCCCCTTCACCCCTCCAGCCGAGGGCTGAGCTGCCCTTTGGGCTTTTCTAAAGCTGTTTTATCTTCAAACAGCCCGATTTCCTCTGCCCCWCGGCGCTGCCCCCGTGGCACCTCCAAGGACAAGCAGGCGGAGCAGGGTCACCGGCTCCCGCACAGCCCAGGGGCTGCTGCCTTTCTGCTGTTGACTTTTCAGTGTATAAATAGCAGAACAATGGAGTCGCAGTTATTTTTATCTATCGCCCTTAACATCACAAGAGAGTCTGGGAGCACAATCGGGGCCGGTCTCGCCGGAGATGTGGAAATTTCAGGGCTGGCCCCGCTCGGTATGTTCCCTCATTGCATCAGGGTTTGTGATGGGAAAAAAATGGGATTTTGGGGCAGCGCTGCGGAATRAAGGCTGTAATTGGCATTAAAATGCGTCCCAAGGTGGTGCTGCTGGTCATTAAAAAGCGTATTGTCTTTAAGCATGGGAACGATTAAATCTTGGCTATCAGTGTTTTTCTTCCTGGGTATCTTGGGYGGAGAAAGAGTGAAACCTCTGCAGCAAATGCTGAATGCCCTGGCAAATAAGCCCTACCTATTTCCTATATTTGCTGGCAGTCCTGAGTGCTTAAAATCACGGATTGTTTTATCACCTCGAACTCAACCGGTGCAAATATTATCACGAAGACACGGGAGAGCTGCCCGAGCTGCCTGCACCGGGAATGACTGCAGGAATGACCCCGATTTTGGGGAACYGCCCATGGAGCAGTACCCCCGGGCACACGGAAATTTGGGTTCTCTGAGTCTTCTGCAGCTCCAGCAGGAAGCTCTCCTGGGAAGAAGATGGATAAGCTGCCTTTGGAAGGGTCAGGGCCATCCACCTGCTCTACCATCAGTTCCTGAGCAGCTTTCCTGTACCCTGTGCTGGCAGGGTGAAGGTGGAATTGAACTGAGCGTCCACTTTGGGGTTAAATTCTCTGTGTTAGATGCATCTTTACTCCTCTTTCTCTCTGTTGCCAGCCAAACACCTCAAAGCTCCATCCTGGTGGGCTCTTGCTCTTCGAAACCCTCCTTGCTGGCACTGGTGAGGCTGAGTTGACTTTTCTCCCTCTTCATTCTGTAGGATTCCAGTCCCAGGAAGGGGTGGGAAGGAGCTGAGGACACAGCACAACAGGCAGGATCCCTGCAGGGCTGCTAGGGACCAGGTTTGGTCTCCTGATCTCCTTCCCCAGGCCTGGACTGAACTCCTCTGCACCCTGGATCTGTCCCTTCCACTGATCCTGCACAGGAAAATTATGTTTGGGGGCAGGAAGACAGGGGGGAAACAACCAACCAAATAAAAAACAACCAAAAAACCCCAAACTGAAGGCTGTCAAGGTGGGTGTGAGGAAGATGCCCCTGCAAGGACAGCCCCAGGTGTGTGAGCAGAGCAGTGCTGTCCCTGTGCCCCTTTGCCATGGCCAGGCTCCAGAGCTGCAGCTGCTCCTCCAGGGAGCTCAGCTGCTGGAAYAGCTTCCAGGGAAAATGTTGTCTCCATTCACCTGAGTTTTTCATAGAATTGCACTGAGCTCAGCGAAATCTCATTTCAAAATGGTTGGCAAAACTTTTCTCTGAAGGGAGGAGGAACAACATCTGTTCTGGCATTCTCAGCCCACTCCAGATTTTTTGTCTTTACAGTCAGATTTTAAATATAGTTATGTGTAAAAAGCTTGCAAATGCTCTCATTAGCAATACCAGTTGCTGTTCMCTGTCCTCTCCAGTTTTAAATTTTATTTTACACACAAAACTGTAA
>NW_026623748.1:285712-290886 GCF_030028575.1 Malurus melanocephalus | reverse complement strand
AGGTATTTCCTCGCTGTGGAGAGCACTGGGGTTACTGCAGTGGCTCTTTCAGCTGCTGATTGCTGTGGGCAGGGACCCTGTGGAGTCACAGAGAGGTGCTTGGGTGTCCTGACCATCTCAGCCTCCCCAGAGGCTTCTGCACGAGCAGCGAGCCAGGAGAAACAAAAATTATTTCATCTCAGGAGGCTGAAAACATGAGCTGGGCTTTCTCATGCCGTGAAACTGCACTTTCCCAGATGATCCCTCTCTTCAGAGTTGTCTGGGTGTTGCAACAGCATCTGTGCCAGCCACATTTCTGATTCTGCTTTCAAGGACATTTTAATTTTYATCATCTCTGGGCTCCACTGCCAGAACTCCTGCCAATGCTTTGGCTTGCCAGATGAGCATCACCCCACACTTTTACTGCTCTCTGGAAATGACATCTCAAACCACATTTGCTGAAGCTGCTCTTCAACAGCTTCTCTTGAATGCCACCAGGCCAGCTCTCTCTGCAGCATTGTGGTGATGACACCGAGCCTGCTGCTGTGCCTGAAGGGCTGTCCTGGCAGGGAGGATCCCAAAAAGGGCTGTCCTGGCAGGGAGGATCCCAAAAAGGGCTGTCCTGGCAGGGAGGATTCCAAAAAGGGCTGTCCTGGCAGGGAGGATCCCAAAAGGGTTGTTCTGGCAGGGTGAACCCCAAAAGGGCTGTCCTGGCAGGATGAACCCCAAAAGGGCTGTCCTGGCAGGGAGGATCCCAAAAAGGGCTGTCCTGGCAGGGAGGATCCCAAAAGGGCTGTCCTGCAGGGTGGCACCCAGCTCCAGGGCTGCTGACAGGAGTGAGATCCATGCTGAGAGAGGAGGCCTCCCTAAGGAGAGGGGTTTGGCCACTTTGCCATGAGCTCAGCTCAGTGTGAGCAGCGGGGTTTGTGTGCTGGAACTGGGAATTACCAAGCGCTGCACCCACAGGATTTGGGGCATTTCTAAGCACAACCCTGTAGATTCACAGAATCACAGAATGAACCAGGCTGGGAGAGACCTTCAAGATCATCAAGTCCAGCCCATGGCCCAACACCTCCTCATCAACTAAACCATGGCACTGAGTGCCAATCCAGGCTTTTTTTAAACACATCCAGGGATGGTGACTCCACCGCCTCCCTGGGCAGACAATTCCAGTGTGTGATCACCCTTACAGTGAAGAATTTTTTTCTAAAATCTAACCTRAGCTTCTCTTGGTGCAGCTTAAGACTGATTGCTTCCATGGGGGATAAATTTGGCTCTTGAAGGCCCCCATGTTGTGCTCTGACCCAGCTGCTGGTTCCAAACATCCCCAGTGGAGGAAGGGAGGTGACACAGCTCTCCAGGCCAATGCCCAATGCCAGGTTCTGCCACCACAGTGGGTGGGGCTGTTAGAAAATAYACCAGTTTAAAACTGTTTTATATCACTTCAGTCWAAGATCCTGTTTGCCTTTGCCCTGGGGGARGAGTGCTAAASTTTCTTTCCAAAGCATTGTTCCACCAGGTGAGGCCTGATGAAGTTAACATCTCAACAGACCAGAAAAAAGCATGAAAATATAAGACCATCAAAGACTATCAAGAGCCATTAGTGGAACATCAACCCCAAACATCACCCCTGGCTGATCAGAGGCACCTAGTCTGAAAAAAAGAAAAATAAGAAAGAAGACCTWATTAGCATCAAAGGCAAAGAAATCCAGATCCAATAAAAACCCAAATACTGAAAACTACATCAAACCAAAGAGCATTAAACCAATTTATAAATTTTGACTGTATAAAATTTAGAAAAAATCTTGCAAAATTTATGTGTCCTAGGATAATTTTCCCTGCACACCCAGGCTATGTGTGGGTGAAATTATTTCTGTGGCACATCCTGGCCAAAACAACATGCTGGCCAGAAAATAAAGTAATGCCTTGACTTTCTAATAYTAAAATGAAATCCCACAGTTTTGGTGACAGGTCCCATAGAGCAGAGGAAATGCTGGGGGTGCAGCCCTTTTCTGCTGGGGCAAGTGAGGTGCCCAGAGCAGGGGGGGTTCCTGACATTGGGGTTGTCCTAGAATGCTTTTCCCATCCCCATCAGTGGGGTTGGGTGCCCAGGAGGACCATCCACCACCCCTACTCCCACCTAATCCGGGGTGCAGCTCCCTTTGAACAGATTCCCTCATTAGGGGACAGTGTGGGAGCATTTGTGCAGACCTTGGGTTAACTCAGAGTGTCCTGGCAGAGCAGAGGGCTGGAGAGATGCAAAGTTAATGTGTAATCAAACAGACAAATCAAGGGAGCTGCGTATGCTTTCCTTGTATCCTTCTCTGCAGCAGCTCTGAGATTTAATTACCAGCTCTGAAGCACTTAAAGATTTTCAGGTGGAAACCACTACGTGGAGGAAGGAGAGAGCACAAAAGCAGCCTACATAATTAAGTGCTGCTTTTTTAATTTAATTTTCTCCTTCATTTGATCCTCTCCTCGAATCTCGAAAGCAACAGCCTCAATAGCAGCTGTGTTCTTTTGCATTCGTGTTGCATTCGTGGGATGATCACAACAAGAGGAGGAAACAATAGCTCAGGAGATGATGGCAAAGAGAGATGGGCTCTGTGCTCTGGTCCTGCCACAGGGGAAAGGTGAAGATGCCCACACAGATTTTGGAGGCACCTTTCCAAGTAAGGCCATGAAGGGTGCAGCCCCTTAGCTGCAAAACTGGGATTTTGGGAGGAATTTCACATACCAGYGCAGTAAAAGGATGTGCCGATAAAACACGATAAATAATTTGCATTTGGTAATCCAGATGAGGGCTGTAAAGAGAAAATACAAATGGGTTAAGCTGTAAATTACTGCTGTTCCTCTCTTCCCTCTCTCCCTATTCCCTTGGAAATTAGCCAGTTGCTCTCTGGAATCACTAATTCTGACAAGCTGCCTTTGCCAACCTAGCATCAGAAAAACAAGGAGGTTTATTTAGTATTTGTTTCTTTGTTTAACTGTCCCTTCTTTCCAAATATTTTTAAATGAAGGAAGAAATGTACAGATACTCCAAGAGACAGAGGAATTCCTTGCATGGCTCCTCTTTTACAACCCCAACRCTATTTGTATAGAAAAATGAGTGTTATAGGCTGGGCTACTGGGATTGTTTGTGAGAAAGCACCATGGAACAAGGCAAGGGAGCTGGGCTTGATGCCTAAAAAAAGGCTTACCTGAAACAGAGGCCAGTCAAAGTTAAGAGAATAAAAGCAGATAAATTTAACCCAGGCCTACTGGTGCATTGAGGGCGGGCAAAGCCTCCTCCTGAGGCTGCACCCAAAATGGACCCCGAATCATGAGATCTTCACCTTTTATAAGTTCTGTCTCATTTACATATTGGGCCCCAATTCTCCAATGACACCTTCAGGTGATGATGTCAACCACCCCAAACTCGCTCCCCCCAACTCGCTGTTGTTTCCATATTTTGGGGCTCTGAGGCAGCGAAGTGTCCTTGGATTTCAGGCTCAGAGAGGAATTGTTTTGTCTAAAGATGGGAGAGCAGGAGCTTTAGTGCTGTACTAGAGAAGTACAAGAATACAGATACATGAAAACAGAGAAGCTAAAAATCCTAAGGCATCAGGATCCATCATGCTCAGGTTCTTACCAACCTGCTCTGAAAGTGCCTCTGAGTGCACCAGGACACCAAACACCCTGCCTGGTCCTCTCCAGAGGCACCCGTGCACTCTGACAGCAGCTGGGAGCTCTGTTTTGGTCAGATCACATTTGTATGACTTGGATTTTATGGTTTTGATCACTTGTCCCAACAAAGAGGTGTAGCTTTGAGATGGATGTGCTGCTCTGCAGTGAGAAGAGCTGTGAGTTGGGTTTTGCAGGTTGGCCAGGAACAGGGGAGGGGCACCAGGGGCTCTGGGAGGTTGGAAATGTCCTTTTGCAGCTCTCTGGGTATGGTGGGCTTGGATGGGAAGGGAACTGGGAGTAACCAAGCACCAGGAAATGTTCTCTGCCCTTTTTCCAGAACCCCAGAATGGTTTGGGTTGGGTTGGGAGGGACCCCAAAGCTCAGCTGGCTCCACCCTCACTGCCAGTCCAGAGGAGGCCGTTGGGATGGTCAGAGGGATGAAACACGGGAATTTGTCACTGGATGGAAAGGACCAGAACTCAGATGAGAAAGGCAATTGTAGAGGGATATCCCTGGGTGTGAATCCTTTGAGGATTCCTGTCTCAATCCTCTTGGGGGTGCAGAGATCTGAATGCATTAACGTGATTATGAAGTGTTTTCTCAGGGGTGTGAGACCACTGGAGTTGTACATAGAGAATTTGTGTTAATTGAGAATAATAAGAGGCAAGAATGAGCTGAAGAAAAGCAAGGAACAGTTTGGCTTTCTGCTGATTCCATATGGAATTTGGAACACAACTCCTGCAGCTCCAGCACTGGAATGCACCTGAACCACATCCCCAGAGGAGCTGTGGCTCCTCTGAGCAGCACAGGGGTCACCACTGCTGCCCAGGGTCAGAGCTGGGGAAGGTGAAGCCACTCAGGATCCCTTCATCCATTTGGTGCATTCCAGCTAAATATTGCTTTTCAGCTGTGATGATGGATAATCACACTGGGCATCCGTTTGGGCACTCACATCGGTGTTTAATGAGATTAACAAAGCGGTTATTGGTTTAAAATTGAGGATATTGGAAGCTTTGGCTTCCAAGGTTTGGGTTGCTTTAGCGGAGACCATGAACATGTGGGTGGGCTCCATCCTCACCCATCTCATCACCTCCAAGACATGTTTCAGGATGGTGTTCCCATCCCAAACTCTGGGATGGGGAGACTCAGGCTCAGGGCYTCCCCAAATCTGCTCTGAGTCTGGAGGAGTTCTGCCTGGAAGAAAGAGGAAAGCTGACCCTTTCAGGTGGTCATTTTGAAGGTCAGTGTCGTGTTTTGCCTCAGAGGAGGGACACGTGTGGCCAAACTCACCAAACACTGTGTCCCTCCCATCATTCCTGAGATGTAAAGTGGTTCTGATGTGGGGTTTTCCTCCTCTCATCCTCTCTTTTCCTTCCCTTTTCCCTTCCCTTTTGCAGTGAAATGCAGAGGTCTGGGGCTGTGTCCATATGGAATTGGAGCCTGCTGGGAGCCAGAGGGGAGGGAGCAGGTCCTGCTGGAAGCCCAGACTGTGCTGGCAGCCCGGGGCTGGCACAGAGCAGATACCCCTT
>NW_026623748.1:278094-285539 GCF_030028575.1 Malurus melanocephalus | reverse complement strand
CTCTTCTCTCCTTTTTTTTTCCCCTCCTTCTCCTTCCTCGACTCGCTGAGCCAGCTGGGGCAATGCCACAATTCAAGGCGTCTGGAGACAGAATCCAGCTCGCTGCCTTGTGATCTGCATGTCAAGGTGAAACTGCAATAAGATAATAATGTCAGTATCCCCAGAAGGCAGGCGGTAAAAGATACTAATTGCATTTCACTGAAGGCTTCAGAAACACTCAGCAGCTGGAAAGCTGAGGAGAATTTTGATGCTATTCTTATAAGGGAAGAATTTTTTTTTTCCCCCCTTAGACTGTTTGTAAATCTATTACAGAACATGGGGAGTGGAAGCGGGGGAAGGGAATGTATAAAACCAGTTAAAGGCTTAATGTTTCCCATTATATTTTGTGAGCTGTAGGTGGTCTAGAGCTTATAAAAATGTAGCACATTCCCTTGTAATCAACCATAATAATTTATTATTATTATTTATTATGATTTGCTGTTATTTTGCACACATAAAGGCCCCTGCCAAGGCAATGAGAGCTCTGCACAAATAGTTAACATTTATTATAGCAGTAGTAATGTTTAAAAATATTAACTAAATAAAATAAAAATACCAGCTCTAAAAAGCTGAGGACAGCTTTGTTATTGGGAAATAAATGCAGGAAGGCAAATATCTCGCGGAATGGCTGATACTGATTTGAATAGAAACATGTCTGGCGAGGGGGGAAACACATTTTCAATTCTTGGAAAAACGGGGAGAGCCTGGAGTGGAGATGTGTCTCCAGCAGCCCTTTTTTGCCCGATTTGCCCAGCAGGAACAGGGACCCCTTTGCTGGCCAGGACTGTGGGTACACATCTGCCGGGGCATGGAGGGAATTTCCTTGGAGATGGTTTTATTCAGCCCCACATGTTGTGATCCTTTCCCCGTGTCTCAGTGCTGTGGTGCAGTTCTCCAGGGACTCTGGAGCCCAAGCCCATGGTCTGAGCGCTCTCCACCCTCTTCCCCACCCTTTGTCTTTGTTCCGCCTCAAATTTTTAATCCCGGGGAGGAAGGAAAAGCTTTCAGCCTCCCCTTTGTGGCCTCAGCAGGGGAATTGTTCCGTGCCCTTTGTGCCACCTGGGCTGAAAACGGGAATGTGGGAGCGCTGGGAGAAAGGGCAGCCACTGCTGGGGGGGAAAAACATGTGAAAGCCAACAGGAAAAAGAACTTTGCTGCGGATTTACCAGCAGGGATGAGATAGGCGATGTGGTGCCGCACAATACAGTTGTTTATGAGCTGAGGAAAAAAAGTGAATGGGTGAAAAGCAAAACTCGCAAGTGCCTGAGGCATCTTTGGGTTGGTCAAGAGAAGAGGTGAGAAAGCTCCCGAGGGTTTTCCCTGATAAAGCTGGAGGGCTGGGTGGAATGCTGGTGAGCARAGAGGCAAATTCAAAGCTACTGCAGGTGGGAAGGAGGGCTGAGAGCACGATGAGGTCTAAACGAGCTGTAAATGTTGGGGGAAGAGGGCAGAAGCATCAGCAGAGCCATCCACGTGCAAATCTCTGCTCCTCGTGTACAGCCACACCAGGCAAGCAAAGCAAATTCGAGGAAGAGTGGGGTTAAAAAGATTGCTGGGAGCATTCTAATGGCAGCACATAAATCAGRRCTGCGGTCCTGCCTGGGATGKCRGGCTCGTTTCCAGTCAATCCATCTSCAAAAGATACAGCAGCGAGAGAAGGGGTCAAGAGATGGGCAACAAAAATTACTGGAGACACCACAAGACTTGCAGATGAGCGGGGACTGAAGGATGAGGGGGAACATTTATTTTGAAGATGAGATAAATATGCGGGGATATGATCCATGCACATGAGAAAGGAGGCAGTGAGTGGCACAGGGAAGGTAAATCAGGGGCTGGAAGTGCCTTTCTTGTGAGACAGAAATCAGGGAGAGCCCGATGGGACCGAGCAGGAGGGGTTTGAATGTTGTAGATGGGACACCTGCAGCGCTGGTGAGGGGATTACAGAGCTCAGAGAGAGCTGAAAGGGCACCTCAAAGGGTACCCAGAGCATCTCAGTGCCACCAGTGGAGAGAAGAGCAAGGAGGGTGCAAACACCTCGGGCCTCTCCCTCAGCAGGATTTTGGCATCTCCCTGGCACTCCAGAGCTACATAAAACGGGGCTGTGGGTACCAAGGCACCCCTTCTCCCCAAGCACCTGCATCTCTCTGGGGCAGGGGCACCTGCCTGGTGGGGCTTGTGTTGTTTTGGGCTGCAGGGGCTCCATGGGAATGGAGGGCGTGGGGGCACCCTGAGCTGCTGCATCTCCAACAGGCGTAAAACCATCGGCAGTGATGCCTAAAATCAGCTCCTAAAACAGAGGCTGGACAGAATTCAGAGAATCCAAAGCAGTTCTGTTCATTGCAGGGCCTTCAGGGCCATCCAGGGCAGTCCCAGCCCAGCCAGGGGCTGCACCCACAATGGACAATGGCTCACGGCTTTTTCACCCTTTCTCACTTTTGTCCATTTGCACATCGGGATTTGCTGAATCCTCCAATTGCAGCTGCAGCCAATGCAGTCATTCACTCCAACTTGACTCCTCCAATTCTCTGTTGTTTCCATCTCTTGGGGCCTGGCACAGGGAGGTGTCCTTGGCTTTGGGGCTGCAGAGGAATTGTTTTGTGTAAAAATGGGAGAGCAGGAGCTCAGCACTGCCTGTGGAGTCTGGAGTTAAACACTGGAGAATTCCAGGGGTACAGAGACATGAAAATAGAGAAACTGAAATGCTGAGTGATCAATGCAGGTGTGGGTGCAGAGCCAGGGCTGGGGGTAAGGGAGATGTGGCAAAGGCAGGGCAGGGTCTGGAGAACACTCAGCCCTGGGGCTGGCACAAGAGGCTGCCCAAGGGCAATGATCCCTGAAAATGAGTGTCAGCAAAGTCCCCAGGTCACTCCAGTACCCCGAGCTGGGCGGGACCTTCCGTCCTTGGAAATACCCCAACGCTCAGAGCTGGGAACGGTTCCCTCTGTGCTGCTGGAGCTCGATTCACCCGCTCTCCATGCCCAGCTCATGCAGACAGAGTCATTTTGCCAGCAGCACTGTGATCCCACGGGAGCACTCCCTGTCTCTGCATTTTTCTTGCCCCAATGTCCCCCAATGTCCCCCAGTGTCCCCCAGTGCCCGGTGAAGGTGGGAGGTGCGAGGCAGGGGGCTGCCCACCCTGCAAGGTGCTGAAAATTCAGGCATCTGACAAATGACATTTCATAAAGCAATATGGGAAGGTCGTGGGAACCTGTCACACCTCCAGCACTCAGGTTTCTGAAGCAGAATCGCACAGTTGGGCAATTCAATTTGGTGCACTCAAAAAATCAAAATTACAGGCTCCTAAATGGGGATCCACACATGCTCCTGGTGTGCAGACAGTCTGTGCTGAAACCTCTTGTCGCAGACTCATTCCAGGCTGGGGAAATGTCCCTTTTTGACTCCTTAATCTGAGTCCACCTGCCTTGACTCAGCAGCCTGGCCATAAAGGTGAGCTGGTTGTGTAGCCAGCCTTTAGTCACTGAAGGAACAGGGCAATTCATCCCAATCTGATAAATCAAAGTGATTACCCTGGAGGGATCCTTATTTCTCCTGATTTTAGAGGGGCTTTCAAGTGCAGGTTTAAAATGAAGCACCCAGCTTTTAAAAACTCATGACAGGAACCTTGCTGTGRAGCTGAACACCATTTATGTGTTTACCCAGGGTGCCTGTGAAATGGGAAAACGGTCTTCAGAGGGTCAGGCATTGCATACTTTTTGTCAGGGGGAAGTTCTGGAGGTCATAATMGGCTAGCAAGGCTGAGAAGGATGTTCTTCACATGTTCCTTACTGCAGCATTCTGGCTCTCAGTGGCTGTGTCTTACCACAAATGTGAATTGAGAGCTCTCTCACCCACAGTGACCATGACCAGCCTCAGGCCAGRCTGTCCATGTGTCCATCTGCACCCTCAGTCAGCCCTGGAGGTGTGTCCAGAAAACCCCCACTCCGTCTTTTCAAAGGTATTTATTTGCCTAAAGTTGCAAAAGGCCATTCATTATACAAGCTTTGGAGGAATTCACAAAAATACCTCAGCTGTTTGATTTTGGAGCCTGACTTCCTTAGGGATGTGGTAACCTGGTGTAGGAACCCACTTAWATCTTTAGGAACCTTTGGGAATTTTCTGCTGAACGTTAAGTTATTATCCTGGTAAAAATGTTAGAATTTGGTTTACCAGTGGAGGGTCTTTTGTGGTCTGAATTACAGCAAATTTACTTACAGTTTTCATTATTGGAAAGTTCAGGAGAAGGAATTATCCCACCAGGGAGTGCTGTTTAATTTCTGAGGAATCATTTTCTTGTCCTGATATAAATTTGATTGTAATGACAGGTAATTGTAGCAATAGTATAACAATGATAAACCGTGGTGGAAATGGCAGTATTTTCATGCAACTTCGCAAAAATCCTTCAGAATGTAAACTAAWTTAAACCAGAAATGCAGCTAATAATGGTCTTAGTGTTTTATGCCATATTTTGTTCACTTTTTACTCAATAAAAGCTGAGATAAAAGAGGAGGGGAGCTGGTTCTGGATGGTGACTGATGCAGTGAATTGTGAAGTTTCAACTTGGACAAAAACTGAGTATTTGGTCTTAACCTTCTGTTTCATTCCGGTGATTMTAATCCACTTGGAGATTATACAGARACCTTAAAATGTCAGGAATTGCCTTTTCCTGTGTACAACAGAATCAGAACAGGGCAAGAAAGAGTTGTTCAGGGCTGTGTGCATTGTGACTTCACAGAGCCCTACCTCTGATCTGCTCTCTAAAAAAGTGGCAGTTCTGCAATTTTTTACTCAAAAAACCTCACTTTTTAAAAAAAACCCTGGAATCATTGTGCTTAGATGCCCCGATTTTCATGTTTCTTTTTCTCTGAAAGAGTCCAGGTCCTTTCTGTTTGATTTGGATCTYGTGCACCCCAAGGCTTGAGCCACAGATATTGCATTTTATTTGTGCATACTTTGCCAATCTCTTTCTTTCAGCTTGGGCTTTGCAGCATCATTTCCACCAACTGTTCCCCTTGCTGTGCCCTGAGAACACTGCTCCAGCCTGCATTTACATTTCAAACTGGTCTGAATGTCAGAGGCTGAGTTCTGGCGTGCAGMACGGAGCGGAGATTCACATTTTTAAATTAGCAGACAGCACAAATGAATGACTGGCTCTTCCCTGGGGAAATATTCTGGATCTGCTCAGTACAGCAGCCCTGGAAAGGGGGCTGCTGCTGGTGATGACACAGCTTTGGCTGGGGTCTCTGCAGCACGGGGAGCTGGAGGTGTTTGCCAGGGCAGGGGGAAGGAGCTCCGTGTGCTCCCCYGGGAGCTGCACTGGTGTTTGCAGCCACTCCAGATCTCATCTCCCAAGGAAACAAAGCAAAAGCCAAACCTCTCTCCAGCTCTCACCCCTTGGTTCTCCCTTGCAGTGGGCTCTTCCCATTTTTCTAGGTTGGAAARTAGAGCATTTGAGGAGCATGTGGAGCAGCAGTGCCCCAGCTCCTCGTCGGACGCGCTCAGTGCCACCGTGGCTCGGATGTGCTTCCCTCTTCTTGAGGGAAGAATTTTATCCCTGCTTTGCTGGACAGGGCTGTTTTCAACAGCTGGGACAGCAAATCTGCAAAAGGGGCGCATGAATAAATACATGTGGGCTTTGTCAGCTGTGCTGGCATCGGCCAGGTCCCTTGTGCCACCCTCACTGTCCCTGTGCCATGGCTCTTGGTAGGGCACAGCCCCATGGCCTCCTCTGCTGTGCATCCTCACAGCAAAAATAAGGAGGTCAATGAGAGACTCTGCAGATTGCAGAAACAGGAAATCTCCATCAGAGGTTTTTGGTCTCCAGCTCCTAAAGGGAAACTGAGAAAACCTGAATTTTTGGAGAGGGGATGGCATATCCAAGGCATGAGAAATTGGCAGGGAATTATCTGATCAACCCCTTTGATGGGATTAAATAAAAAGTGAAAAATAAATGCTTCTTTCTATGTTTCTTCGTCACTATTGCTAAAATATTGAAGTTTAAACAAGGAGGCTTTTAATGGAGGGTTGTCTCACAGGGTGTATTGTATTCACTGGAGTTTGCTCTCTCCTTGGCTAATTATATATATTTATCCATCTTATTGAAAGCTTCTCCAGGGCAAAGAGATGCTGGTTTATTTCTTTATTTAATAGAGGAAATGCATAGTGGAGAGAGATCTGTTAAATATCAAGGCAGTTCAGCCTCTGATATTCCTGCTCTGGCAGAGGCGGGGATGGGACACTGCAGAGGGGTTGGGAAGGGACACTGAAAAGGGGTTGGAAAAGGACACTGAAAAGGGGTTGGGAAGGGACATTTTGGAGGGGTTGGGAGGGGACATTGCAGAGGGGGTGGCCAGAGCAAGGAACTCCCTCCTCCAGGGGCATGGCTGAGGGCAGGAGGTGGGAAAAGCTGGGGTAGGAGATGTCATCAGTTTGGGATGGGACTTTGGGATCTTGTGCAGATCCCCAATTTCCTCAGGATCCATTGATGAGGCAGGTCCAACCCCTTTCCTGCTCGTTGCCTGCTCTGGGTGATCGCACTGAAGCTGTCACTTCCCTTCTTCACCCATCCAAAGTCCTCTTCACGTGTCCAGGTTTCACCAACCACCCTGTCTCCTAAACAAATATGATAAATATGTGCTGTCCTGTGCAATGTCACAGCGCTTGCAGCATTTTTGGGCAAAAAGCTCCAAACCAGAACTGTCTGGTGCAGGTGGGAGCAGCCCCTGTTGATGCTTCTGCAGGTGCCATTTGCGAGCCTCATTTGGAACCCCTTGGCAGAGGGAGAGACCTTGAACAGCCCCTTCCCAGGTAAATCTTTCCTTCCTGGAGGGCTCTGCCCCCTCCCCAGCTGGGCCCTGTCCAGGCTGGCCAATGTCACACCGCACTGGGGATGAAGGGTGGGCTCAGGGTTTGAGGGGAAGACCCCAAGATGCAGCAAACACAGGTCTGGGGACCACCAGCAGCCTTGCATGAGGGGCTGCATTCAGTCAGGATGCTCTGTACATGAGCAGAAGTGGTTATTTTTGCAGTTGGAGGGGCACACCAGGGTCGTGCCAGGCTGTGTTCCCAATCTCAGGGACCTCAGGGCACCCAAAGCACACACAGATCTCACCCAGCAGCAGCCTCGGCTCCTTTCWGCTCGATGAAAGCACTTCAGACACGAACCTGCTGTACCAAATGTGTGGCTGTTCCATTAGTGCCTATTTTAATCACAGAAATGTAACACTGTGAGAAAAATCACAGCATTGCACAGACAGGGACTGGCCCGGGCAGGAAAGCGCCCGTGTGACATGGTCACAGCAAAGTGTCATTACGGCCTGCTGGGGAGCAGCACTCATTTTCCTGCCAGGAAGGGTTGTTTCTCTGCTTGCAGCTGTCAGACTCATGAATCCATGGAAATGGCACAAATA
>NW_026623748.1:274697-277935 GCF_030028575.1 Malurus melanocephalus | reverse complement strand
CCAGCCGAGCATCATCTGTTTTCTTCTGCAGGAAAATGAGCTCTCAGGAGCATCTTCTGCTTTATGGCTTCATGCAGATTCTGCAGCTCTGGGTTGTCACTTTCTGTCACTTACGTGTTTGCTTTTCGAATCAAAGGGGGCCGTGGTCCTCACGCCTGGAGCATTTATTTGGGAACAACTGCTTCAGATCAGGGTAACAGCTAAAGGGCTGTGCTGCTCTTTGGATTCACGTCCTGGGCTTGCAGCACCAGCACAGGGGTGACATCATTTGAGGTGATGTGGCTCCAGGCTTAGACTCCATCATCCATCCCCCTCTCAGCTCTCTCTCTCTCTCTCATCTCAGCCAGCAACCCTCAAGGTGTGCTTTGTCTTGAGGCATCTCACATGAGAAGAGGGCGAGTGAAATGGTGCGAGGKGAGACAGCTGGATTTTGGTGGAAGAGCACAATTGCAATAAATAAGATTTTGGCGGTTGCTTCTCTGTAGAAGCTGAGATGGATCCCTGGGTTACAACACCAGCCCCTCAGCTGAGCTCTCCCTCCAGATTCCCCGTGCAGCTGCCAGGCAGTGCCAGAGCACAGTTGAGCTCCTCCTAAGGTGCATGTCAGAAAATAGGTCAGATGGATTGTGCTTTCAGCGTGCTCGTTTTGCTAACAGCGGCTGTRCTGACGAGCAGATGCAGATCCTTGTGCGTGTCTGGAGTGGGGGAGAGCCCACCCCAGCAGCAGCGTTGTTGTGTAGGAAGGGATGCTGCCACCATCCCAGACAGCCTCAGTGTCCCACACCCACGGCTGTCCCAGGGCTTAGGGACAGTGACAATCCCCATCCAGAGGCCAGAGAAGGAAAGCAGTGACAGGTACTGAGCACACTGAGCTGACAGGGTGCCCTTCCTGCCATGCTGATCTGTGTCCCCAGGGCTCCCCGAGCTTGGGGACCAATGGCAAACTGCAGAGAAACTCTTTATAGAGAATTCCTACACAGGTGAGAGGTGGGAGCAGCCTGGTGTCTGAGCATGGAGTGTCCTGCTGCCCCTCTTCCCTCCTGGAGGAGCAGACTCTTTTCTCAGTGTTTTTCAGAGAAAACACCACCCTGTGCCCTGCTCACCCCTGCCAACAATCGGGCTGGCTGCACGGAGCTCCACAGAGAGAGGAGGGCTGGGAAAAGCTCTCCAGGGCAGATGTCAGCACTCAGGGGCCCCAGTGGGTCCATCACCCAGCAACTGGAGATGGGAGGTGCAAGGGCAGCGTGTGCAGTGCACTCTGCTGAGGGGAAGTTCTTAATTTTAGCATTTAGAGATTTGAATTCCATCTGACTGGGGCAGGAAGCACAGAGAGCTGTGCAGCAGGGCCCCATTGCTGGTCAGGAGGGGCAATAACCAACACAGGGAGATGGAAATGCCAGAAACTGAGTGTAGGATTTAGGATGGGGTAAGGAGTGTTTTCAGCTTAGAGCCATTCCCTGAGTCCTGTCCCTCCATCCCTTGTCCCCAGTCCCTCTCCAGCTTTCCTGGAGCCTGTTTGGGCCCTGGAAGGGGCTCTGAGCTCTCCCTGGGGTCTTTTCTTCTCCAGATGAGCACCCCCAGCTCTTCCAGCTCTCCCAGCCTGGCTCCAGAGCAGAGGGGCTCCAGCCCTTGGAGCATCTCCTCCAYACTTCTCCGGACCCTCTCTCCAGCAGCTCCACATCAYTCTAAYRYTGGGGGTCCCAGAGCTGGAAGCAGTTCCAGGTGGGCAGTCAGAAGCACCAACCCTCACTCATGGGGATGGGAGAGCAGAAGCAGCAGCCCAGCGGCTGAGCAGAGCCTGCAAACCCTCTGCAGCGCTCCCAGCCCGCAGCCAGGCTCTGGATGTGCCCCTTCCTCCTCCAGGAGCCTGTCCCGGGATGGGCAGGAAGGGAGAAGCTCGGGATGGAGAGGCGGTGTGCGCTGCCAGCCCCGCACAGCCCCGGGCTGCTCGAACGGCTGCCAGAGCCCGCAGACTGAAATTTGGGGAGACAGCGAGGAAAGAGAGGGCACCACATCCTGATGGAAACCCCGGCAGCACCTTCACCCCATCAGCACAGCCTGGCATCACCCGCTGCCGCGATGGGAAGTGGCAAGGGAAGGGGACGATGCTTTATCGGCGCTGGGTTATGGAAGGGGCAGGCAGCTGAAGGCGACGGGCTATTGTCTGAGAGAGGAAATTTATTACAGGGCACCACACAAAGCCTAAATTCGGCTACCCAGGAAAAGGAAAAAAAACCCTCTCGGTGTGTGTGATATGTATGCAGAGCTTGTCATATCGAGTAATGTAGTGCAATAAGGCTGAACCAGGCAGTAATGGGCTGTGTGGCTGCTGCTCTGCCTCTCTCTCTCCCTCTCTCTCTCTCTCTCTCCCTCTGTTTTTTGTCGTTGTTGCATCAGGACCTTAATGGTGTTCTTTAAACTGATGCTTGAGGAGTCGTACTCCAGCGAGCAGCGATTAAAAACAAAAAACAAAAAACAAAAAACAAAAAACAACCTGAAAAAAAAAAAAAAAAAAACAAAAAAAAAAAAACAAAAAACCAAAAAAAAAAAACCAAAAAACCAAAGAAAATAAAAAAAAATAAAAGAGGGGGGAAAATGAGGAGAAAGAAAAAAAAAGGAGAAAAAAAATTGTTAAAAGCACAAGATTGGCAGAAATCATTTTTCAAAAGAAAAGAGCTTGGGGGTGGGGACGAGCTGGGAGAAGACTGTCAGGCTGTGGAAAAGTTTAATAAATTCCATGTCACTCTAAAGACCGTCATGTGCAGAGTTGCCCAAGGCCAATAAAACCCGATAAACCTCTGATAGGCTGGCTCTGCTGCACGGGCACGCATTATTGCTTTGATACCTTACACAAAAATAGGGTGCTTTTTTGTTGGTTTTGATATGGTAAGAGGCCTTGCAGTGTGCTGTTCTTTATAAGAGATATATATAAAATCCATGATAAAAACACCAAAGGATTTAAGTGTGTAGCTGTCATCAGTTACTATTTAACTGAGCGAAACACGTTAAAAGCAGCAACAATACAATATAGCAGTGAACGCATGAGAACTCAGGCAATCTTCCTCCCACATTTAAGAGAAAGTGCTTTTTAAAACTGTAATCTTGGTCGGATTCACGGGGAGGGGGAGAAGGCAAGATGAAGAAAGCGYGGAGAAACATCTCTTATTTTTGTTTAACTTCAGCAAGTTGTTTATTTGCTGGATGTGGCGAGCCTGGGAGTATTTGCCTAATTTTTCTC
>NW_026623748.1:262737-273874 GCF_030028575.1 Malurus melanocephalus | reverse complement strand
TCCCACCTTTGGGTGGCTCAGCCAGGCTCTACCAGCCTTGATTTCCCTCCCTGTCCCTGTGGGAGCACAGGGATGGTGTTCAGGACACGTTTGCAACTTCCACGGGTCAATGGATGGAAAAGAAGTGCTGGAGCAGTGGGAAATGTGATGGTTTTTTCCTTGCTGGGAATCAAGGTGGTGTTTTTTCCAGCACTGATGAAGTTTTAAGTCCTTGCCTGTGATTCCTGAGCTTTGGAATGCCCTGGGAATCACCAGTAAAAATGGGGTGAAGCTGCTGCTGCTCCTGCCCAGGGCTGAGTTTGGTTTGTCCCTCTGAGCTCCAGTGAAAGTAAAGGATGTGGAGCAGACACGGAAATTAACCCAGATGGGCAGTTTGGGGCTGTGGTGGTGGAGAACACTGGCCCCAGGGAGGGGTCTCTGTGCCCATTTTCCWAGCTCTTTTCCTTGCCCTGGATGGCAGAGCTGGATCCCCACTGTCCCACAGTGCAGCACCAACACTTCTCCATTTACTGCCCATTTTTTCCCTTTGCTGCGGTTTGTTACTCTGGTACCTGGAAGGCAAATGGGTCACGATTCTAACACACCCAGTGCCAAACTGGTTGATATTTGGGGTTTAATGATTGTGTCTCTGAGGGCTGGGAGTCACAACCATGAGTTTGGAGCCTGCAGAGAGCTGGGAGTGTCCGGACAGGGGACCAGCTCYTCTCCAAGCCCTGCTCTGAATTTCCACATAACTTTTCCACACATTTATCTCCTGGGCAAGCTGAAATTTTGCAGGTTTGGGTGTCTCTACAGAGCTGAATAGTTGGAATATTTGGGCAAGGGCAGTGTGGTTGGCTGCAGCAGGCAAGGCAGTGTAAGAAATCCTTTTTTTCTATTGTTGTATGAGAAGAACTTGCAGGGTGTCATTTCCAAAGCTGAAATTTGGCCTGGGAAGAGCTGCTGCTGAGAAGTGTTTCTCGTTGTTCGGCAAGAAATTGGCTTTGACTTGTCTGAGTTATGAGCCTTTGATAATCATATGCTCACCACAGCCAATACATTTTTCTCCTGAACTCCCAGCTGTTTTCTATAATTTTCTCCCTCACCCAGACACACATTTCACAGGGTAAAACACAACTCCAGAAAAATCCTCCTCTTCCCTCAGTGCCGTGAATGTGTTCACTTCCAAGATTTACAAAATATAAACAAAAACAGAGCACTAAAGGAGGGGGGTTGCCTGTTTGCCCCCTCTGGAAAGTACTGATTTTTTTTTTCTGAAGGGTCTTGGGAGCAAAAGTTACAGAGCTTGAAATTTAACTCCAGCAGTTTGGAAGATCCAGGCTGGATCTCCTTAGTGCAGGGGAACTTCATGTGAGTCACCCAACCTTTTGGCCTTTCCCCAGCCAAACACAGCCAGGACTTTGCCTTTTTTTTTCCACAAGTCCCTATTAAAGTACAAAATCTTTTGGGTCTGGCAGATGCAGTCCTGGATGGTCCCTCTCTTTTATATTGTATTTGCAGGATGTGTCTGCGGAAGGACAAGCCATGAGMACCCCAGCAGCATTTTACAGAGGGAGAAAATGTGGCTTTATCCAATATTTTGCTTCTGGTGAGATAAACAGCGAATTCCTGGCAAAGTTCCTGTTTGCATAAAGCTTTCCCTCCTCTCTCCTCTGGCTTTTTCAGGAGGCCACAGCTCAGCTCAGWGCAAGGAGGATGTGCTTATACAGATACCTGCAGAAGGGAAAGGTAAAGAAAAGGATCTGGGAATGTTTAATGTTGTCCATGTATCAGCAGAGTTCACTCTGTTCATCATAATCCCATTTTCTGCCTCAGAYATGTCATTACTGCCCACCGGATTTGGGGAGATAGCAGCAGGAAATGAGCTGGAAAAACATCAGACACTTTGGGTCTTTTTTTAAAAAGTCATTAATACCTTTAATATATTTAATGAACTGCAAGCAGCCCTCGCGTGGAGAAGGATGAATTGGCTGCGGGTGTGACAGGGAAGGGAGGCTCTGCAGAAAGGCAGGAAGGGATGGGGAGCAAGGAAAGCTGAGGGCAGCCCCGTCCCAAAGGCAGAGAGGGAAAAGGCAGGAGAGACCCTCCAGGGGCAAACAGAGGTGCACAGGGTCTCCCACCATGCTCCTGCCCAGCAGCACTGCAGAGACTGCAGAGGAATTGTCACCGTGAAGGTGCAGTGTCACCTGTCCCTGCTGTCCCCTCTGAGGGACACACAGTCACCTGCCCCATGTGCCACTCTGAGGGACACAGACTGTCACATTTGAGGGACACACAGCATCACCTGCCTACAGCTCACAGCAGGCAGGCTCAGCTGAGCCCACCCATGTCTGAGCTGTGTGGAGCAGGCTGGAGAAGGGCACTGAAGCCAAGGAGTTACCCCAGGCTGAGCCAAATTCCTCACTCCCACAATACTGCAAAGTGGCAACCCCAAAATTCAACCCATTTTGAGGCTGAGGCAATGCATCCCAGGAGAGGTCCTGCTCAGGCATCTCTGTCTTGGCACCACCAGCACTGACCAGTGCACCAACCCAGAGCCCTGGGAGCTGCACACAGGCTCTGCCCCTGCCTCTCCTGCTGCCTCCAGCCTTATCTGATGGTGATAAAGCACTGGAGAATCTGTGCACCAACCCAGAGCCCTGGGAGCTGCACACAGGCTCTGCCCCTGCCTCTCCTGCTGCCTCCAGCCTTATCTGATGGTGATAAAGCACTGGAGATCTTGTTCCTCCTGTGTGCCCGCTGTGCTGTCTGCTCACCTACCGGCAGATCTGATTTGCAGCACATCTCTCAGGTGGGGAGAGGAATTTATCCTCCTGACAGGCAGAGAGAGGCCAAGCACCTTGTCCAAAGCACAGAGTGACTCTGAATTACCAGGGGCTCACCCCAGCCCTGCAGTGGTGCCCCAGCTCCTGGCACACACACMCTGCCTGCTGGCAGCTGCTGGAGCGTGAGGGGAGAGCAGAGCAATTTGTTTTGCAGGTTGCTTATTTATAAGGACAGGCTCTTTTTGGGGTTTGCAGAGCTTTATAATTTAAAATTGTCTGGGCTGTCATGACCCCCATCCTCAGGGCTCCCAGGGGCAGARGGGGGAGGGAGAGGTGGCCCAGGCTGGCAGGGGCAGTGCTGCACAGTCCTGCTGGCACCAAGCCCTGGCTACAGGCAGGAGCCCTGGGCTCCCTTCCAGCCCGAGGAGAGCTCACAGAATTTCACAAGCATGAGCTGCAGAGCCACTTCCCTGCTCTCCTGACCCTTCCCACACTGACCCTGTCAGCCTGCTACAAATTTGTCACCTCCCCAGCGTGTCCCAGTCCTGTCCCATCCCAACTGCTTCCCTGGGACATCTCAGCCCAGACCCTCCCTGCCCTGGCTCCCCTCCCCTTCTCCCCTTCCCCACCCACCCTGCCAGCCTCAGTCCTCCCTCCCAGGCTCTTTCCCAGCCCCATTTCTCACCAGGGCACTCTCCAGTCCCCAGGGGGACATCCCTGCCTCCCCTCTGAGCATATTTGCATCAGCACACTGAAAAAACGTGGCAAAGGTAAGGCCTCGACCACCACGCTCTGAATTTCAAGTTCCTCCTCCAAAACATGAAAAATTTTCCAAAAATTTCCTGCCAATGCAATTCTCCCCATCTTCCCCCCAAAACCAGCTGGGCTGCAGAGGCTGGAGATGCTGCTGGGACAGTTGGAGTGGCACGGGCTCGCTGCAGAAAGTTTCAACCCAAACAATTAAATCCCTGCAAGAATTTCCAAAAGCACCTAAGCAGGTTACATGCCTAATTCTCAGAGCCCAATGGGACTTGGACCTCTAATCTTCTTAGCTGCTTTTGAAAATCTTTGCCAGGTGCCTGTTTGCACGTTTGGGTGCTGTAAAACCTTCGTGAGTCTG
Source organism: Malurus melanocephalus (assembly GCF_030028575.1). Lineage (NCBI taxonomy): Eukaryota > Metazoa > Chordata > Aves > Passeriformes > Maluridae > Malurus > Malurus melanocephalus. The sequence continues at coordinate 269,989 of NW_026623748.1, read as the reverse complement.
AGCTTCAGAGCGTGGTCAGTTTGGGTCAGGGCAGAATCGCAGCAAATCCCATCTGGAGACGGTTATTTGGGCTTAAATCCGAGCTGGGCAGCCAGCGGGGTCCCCTGCCCTGCTGAGGGACACCATATGTCCCTCGTCATATTCTTTATTCTGCTCTTGGCAGAGTTACCGTGGGTAAGCATCAGCTCTGTCAGGTACCACAGAAAGGAGACTCTGCCATCCGAAATATTCCCTGAGCTGTTGTCACCGAAACTGAGAGAAAAACAAAAACTCTGGAACAACATTTAAATGTTAGAAAGTCAAGGCATTACTGTATTTTCAGGCCAGGATGTTGTTCTGGCCAGGATGTACCACAGAAATAATTTCATCCACACTTAGCCTGGGTGTACAGAGAAAATCATTCTAGGACACATGGATTTTACAAGCTTTTCCCCCAACTTTATACAGTCAAAACCCAGAGAATTTTATTGGTTTAATGTTCATTGGTCCAACGTTGTGTAGTTATTAGTATTTGGGTTCCTATTGGATCCAGATTTCTTCATCTCTGATGCTGATTAGAACCTTGTTTTTATCTTTCTTTTCTCAGACCGGGTGCCTCTGACCATGGGAGGGGGGTAGGAGCAGGTTTGGAGCTGATGTTTTGATGATAGCCCTTGATGGCTGCTAATGGTCACTGATGATCACAGATGGTCACTGATGTCACTGATGGCCGTTGATGGTCACTGATGTCTCTGACGGTCTCTGATGGTCACTGATGGTCACTGATGGTCACTGATCTCCTTCTCTCCTGTCCCACTCCTGCTCTGTTGAGCTCTGAAGCTCCTCAGGCCTCCCCTGGTGGAACAATGCCCTGGAAAGGAACTTCAACACCCTTCCCCGGGGCAAAGGTGAACAAAATCTTAGACAAAAGTTATACAAAAAAGAATTTAACTGATATATTTCCCAACACTGTGATATTTTTTTTGCAAACCTGGCCCATAACCATTTCTTTATGTGACTAAAGCTCCAGAGCAGGAGGAGCAAAAGCAAAGCCTCCAACGAGAGCATTGCCCAGTGGAAACCAGAGCAGAGCAGCTCTTCCTGSAGCAGCAATGATTCTGTCCTTGCAGTGCTGCTGAAAATCAGAAACTGACTGTCAGAAGCACCAAGCTCCTGATGGAAGGAGAAACACGGACTTTTTGGAGCTTGGGAAAACCAGGCCACGGGTTTGAGTCTAAAGCACAGACCTGTGTGAAAGTTTTGGCTGTAGGACACCAAGGACAACACAAACAGCAGGATGAGAGGGAGATGCTCCAGCTGACAGCGTGGAAAGGACAGAAATCGTGTGTTCCAGCTCCTTGAAAGCTCTGGAGCCCAACAGCAGTGCCCAGCAGCCCGGGGATGCCCACACTGCCTCATGTGCCAGCCCCAACCCTGAGAACTTCCCTCCGCTGGGGCTCTGACTCCCCCTCAACCCAACCCTACCCCACCCCCAAAAAGTGTCCCCATTTTCTGCGAAATTATTTCCAGTGCAGTAATTGCAGGCTGGAAATTAGACCCCAGCCTTCAAAGAGCGGGCTCTGAAGTGCACATTAGCTCTCTGCCGGGATGAGCCATCCTACCAGTCCCTGCTCGTCTCCTGCCTGAAATTATGTTTGACTACAGGGCATGAAATGTTATTCATCCTTCCCCATCTCCCTCCCATCCGTTTCTATTCAGATTCAGCTCCGAGTGGTAGCAGCAGCAGGTATATGAAAAGGATTTTCAGGTGTTCGTGTGTCTTTTCTTTCTTTTTTTTTTTCCCCGGTTCCCCTTTTATACATGAGAAAGCAGCATGAAAGGCAAAGCAAATGAGAATGGGGAAGAAAGTGTTGGATTTAAAGCAATCTCTGGGCTCAGGGGGTGTTTATTATTCACAAAGATGGGGCTGTGGTGTGCGGGGTGAGTGGCAGCGTGGCCCCAAGAGCCGCCTCTCCAACATCCATGGTCAAGGCTGGCGTGGAAAGGGTGATGCCGAGGCAGCTGATGGGCACGAGGTTAATTCTCATTTCACTCCCTGGCAGTAGCAATTTCACGGATCTCGTCATCTGTGGACAGTTGTAGAAAGGGGAGATCAGAAATGACAAATATCTACATTACCTTCCGAGATTAAAATGCCACCAAATGGTCTTTTAATATGAAAGCGCTGGTGGTTCTGGGATTTGGCTGGTGTAAGGAACCATTGTCAGTTTGCTTTTTTTTTTTTTTTTAATTTTTTATTTTATTATTTTTTTTTAACAAAACACACTGAGAAAAATATTTTTAAAATGCAGAGGTAGCTGGAATTTGGAGGCCACCATGAAAAGCAGACTGGGTATCTAGGCTGGACATCTCCCATCTGCATGGATAATTGATAATCACGTGTTTTTCCCATCAGTCAAAAACAGAGTTAGTTTTAARYAGACAGAACTGGCTCTTGCCATTTYCTTGTCAGTGTTATCTCATTAGGATCAATACTTTTCTTTGCTTTTCTATAAGCCTGGAAAAATCAGGGGGATGGATTTCCTCTAACAGGATAAAATCCTTGCAAAGGACTTTGGAGAGGTGAGATAAGAAATTACCATTAAGAGCGTGATCGCTATCGTGCGCAGGGGTTTTGCTGCTGAACCCCACCTGAAGCTTGTTTTCCAGCACATTTACATTTCCAACGAGCTGCAGCTCTCGCTGATTTGAAGCTGCAGGGTGTAAAACCCCCCGGGGCTTTGCTTGGCTGGGAATTGCCTCTCCCTGCAGGTTGGAAAGCTGATGTGATGCTGCCCTGGAGGCTCCGATGGGATGGGATGGGATGGGATGGGATGGGATGGGACATGGGGAGAGGGGCAGGAGGGTGCAGGGGATGTGCAGATGTTGTGTGCTTGGGATCCTGCTCTGGGAAAATTGGAACTGAGCTGTACAAGGCTTTTATTCCATTTTTCCTGCTGGGGAGCAGCAGTGGAGGTCCCTGATGGAAGAGCCATCCCTGCTCCTGTGGGACCGGAGGGTGTTCTGGGTTGTTTTTCGTGGTGTTATTCYATCCCTGCTCCTCTGTAGCTGAACCAGGTCAGTTCTAGTGCTGGGGGAGGAGAGAAAAGGGAAGCGAGGGAACTGCTGTAGGGTCTGGGTCAGGCCCTGGGGGCAGAGCAGCAGCAAGCCAGGAGGGTGAGAAAGGTGCCTGGCACAGCAGAGTCCYCTCCCTCTCTCCGGGCTCGCTGCTGGAGGCCGGGACACACCATAAATCAAAATCTTCTTGTGCCCTTTGATTAATGCCCGGGGAGGCGTGGGATGGCATTGCTGGGGTCCTCAGCCCGGGAGGGGGTGGCAGAGATGGATCTGGAGGGCTGCTGCAATCAGCATTTGGGGCCAGGGCAGCGTTTGGGCAGGGTGGGATGAAGGGGGTTGTCCTTTCCCCACTGCCAGAGCAGCTGCATGAAGGTGTGAGAAACAACCCTGGATGGCATCCCTGGAGGTGTCCTGAGCTAGGGAAATTCAGGGCATTTAAGGAGGAGAGACAGGGTGACTCTGCAGGCATTTAAGGAGAATCCYCCTGGTTTGGCTCAGAGAGAAACCAGAAGATAGAAAATGTGATGGGAGGGTGACGGAAGGCGGCTGATGGGGGTGGGAGCTGACAGCTCAGGAGCAAATGAGACATGACACAAAGAGGGGAGATAATTTAACAGGCTTGGCCTGATATTGTCCTTCATAGTCATGTCTTGATTTTCTCTTGCTTTAGCTTTGTCAGATCTGATTTTGCGCAGGGGGCGCGGGGTGGATCGCTCCGTTCTGCTCAGAGGTGCYGGTGCAGCCTCCTGTTGCTCCTCCAAGCCACAAGCACGCGAGGAACATTTGGTTTTAAATGCCTGGAAGTATTTTCACGTTGTTAAAATGACCCCTTCTTCACCATGTGCCTTCTCGAGAGCTGTTGTGCTATATTTTGCTCCAAATTTCAAAACAAATCCCACCCCCTAAGGCAGAAACCAAGAGCAGGAACCATCAGGARCTGTCAGCTTTGCTGAACTAACCAAAAACTGAGATTTCCAGCAAAAGCCTTTGACTTCTGGTGTTCACCTCGAATCAACAGGCTGCAACCCTTCCACCTCCACCCCTCTCCTGAGGCTTGGTGGCTCCCACGCTGTTTGTGGTGGAGTAAGGGAAAGGTTTGTGGGATTTTTGTTCTGCTGGCCCAGCCGTGTCCCCATGGCTTCATCCCACAGCCCACCAGGCTCCTGCACCAGCTGTTTTGAGGTTGAGGTATAAACCCATGCCCTGAAAGCTGCTGGGCACCAACTTTTCCAGTGAGAGGGGGTGTCAGGGGCTCCCCTTCATGGTGACAAATGTCCCATCAGTCTCTGTGGTTCCTGGGCTCAGCCTCACCGATTTTTCTGCTGTGATGGGCTGTGGGGACAGGACACGMACATGGCTGGTCCAAAAAGGATTTCCCATGCTTTGATAGGCAAAGGGTGGTCCCTAAATGTGGTGCAGCCACAATCCCCAGGGTCTCTGCAGGCTGGSTGCCCTTCTTCCAGCTCATAATAATAATAATACCAACAACAATAAAGGTTGGATGTCCCTCTTCCAGCCCATCATYATCATAACAATAACAACAATAAAGGTTGAGTGCCCCTCTTCCAGCTTTACAGATAACAATAATAAGACTCATCATCACTCTTTTAATTTTTAACCAMAGTGGCTGCATGAAATAATTTCTTAAGCCCTTTGCCCATGGCAAATGCCCTTAGAAGGACATAAAAGACAATCTATGATTTTCCTTCCTGGCCTTTTTTTCTGGCTGTTGCCTGGCACAGCTCCTAAGCCAAGCTTTGCCTGCTGGTGTTTCCGTGGAGGGCAGACAGGACGTGCCCACACCCCATGCAAAGCCAGGGCCTCTCAGCCAAGGGAGATGTCCTAATTGCCATTTCCCTGCTGATATTTGCTTTGGTCTCCTCGGGCCGGGCTCTCCGGGATCCTGCTGGGAGCTGAAGCCGCAGCTTGGACAGGGCACACGGCGCTCCACAGAGATCCAAATCCATCCCTCGAACCGCAGCCTCCGCACAGAGCCCGGGGGGATTTGAAGGGGTTTGCCACAAAAAAAAACCACGCCAAGGAGTGTGGTGGCGGTGAATGCAGTGCTCACAGAGCTGGTGTTACAGGGATGGGTGAATCCTGGCTCATGGGATGCCCCACTCGAACTGGGCAGCTCCGTTCATGTCCAGAGCTGGAGTTCAGGGGGACACTCAGGGCTGGCTGCAGTGCCCAGGGGTCCTGGTGAAAGGAATGAGAAGGGAATGTCGTTACAAACAGACTCTAGAAGTAAAATAAAGCCAATACTGGGAGATAGAAGAAACAATGGGAAGGATTTCCATAGAAATTCCACTGATTGACTCACCCCAGACTGTGTTAATGGACTACAAGAGCAGAGACAYAGAGATGGATATTGAAAGGGGGCAATGTATGRTAGAAGGGGGGKTTCATCAGGCATTTTGGGGAGCCTGAACCTCTCAACTACCTCAGCCAATGGGGAAAGAGAGAGGGAACTGCAGCCAAAAAATTAGGATGAAAAGAGGCTGTGTCYTCTATAAATTTGAGAGATCCCATAAGAAATGCCCATGACCTCTCCCTTTATTCATGAATAAAGTTAAGAGACTCCTCTATCTCCTTTTTAGACATAAATTTCTAATATTTGTAGATTAATTTTCCCAACACTGSGGGGGATGGCACAGCACCAATGAGCCACCCTGGGAGCTGGCACCCAGGGACAGCCCAGTGCTGTGTCCCAGTCTGCCTCTGCTGAGCTCTGGAGGTGATGTTAGTCCAGGGGAGGCTTTTTTGCCCCTCCCTGGCAGCTCCTGCAAAAGCTGTGAAAAAATCTTCCTTTAGTAAATGCTACCTCGTCTCTCCCAGGCTGTGGAGGGGGCTGGACCTCCACCCAGGGCAGGAGTATGATGTGGGGGATTCAGAAGAGCCTGTCCCTAAATGCAGAGTGCCAGTGCTGAGCCAAATTCTGAGAGGCAAAAACCCTGCACATCTTCAACTTCACCTCGACTTGGCTCCTCCGAGGCTCTGTGCAGGGGTTACACGATGCTCTGTGCTTGTTTAACACTGCAGAGACACGACCAGAGCTGGAGSAAGGGCAGCAGGACCCCCAAAGCCAAACCCCCCCAGTGGAATAAACCCAATTTGCTGGCCTGGGTTTGCACTGAGCCTCGTGCACATCACGCAGGGATGAGGTGCTGAGACCTTTTTCCTCCAGGAAAGGAGCTCCAGGGTGCCAGGGCAGGGATGGACATCCCAGCCAGCCCTGCCACGCCACCTTCCCTCGTGGCAGCCACACAGTTCATCAGCAGCCTGGGCCAGGGTGGATTTTAATTGTCCCCATCTCTCTGATGCCCACGTCAGTAAGGCTGGGCAGGCTGCCCCAGGATCCAGCACACGAGGAAGGTGAGGTGATCTTTTCTTAAAAGGACGTTGCCCAGTGATTTTTCACAAGGCTTTGAACAKTTCTGCTGATTCTTTTATTTTTAATTGGTTCCCCTTGGAAAACTCGTGCTGGAATCTGTGTCCTTTCATCATTTTGTGCCGCTGTGGATGCCAGCAGCGTGCTCGGAACCGCGCGGGRCACGCGAGGGGCGGGGGTCACCTCAGACAGACTGTCCATAAACTGGGGCAGCCCCTGACAAAGGGATTTTAGCCAGGGCTGCCATCCCACTGCAAAGCCACTGGGGGTGGTTATGGGGAGGTTTGGTTTGAAGAGCCCATGGAAAGGTTTTCCTTGCCCTGAGCAGCATCCTTCATCTCCTGGGCACGTGGTGAGGGGTCACTGAGGGTCTGCAGCCCCTCCCCAGGGCCAAAGGCTGACCTGGAATGACTCTGTGGCTCTGCTGGGAGGGGAAAGGCAGAGCTGCCAGCCTGGTTTGGGGTTTGGGTGGGGCTGGAGCTGCCCTGCTGCAGGGGCTGGGGCTGGGACAGCAGTGCCTTCCACCCTTCCAGCCCRGGAGAGCCCTCCAGCAGCATTTTGGGGATGCTGGCACCGGGGCTCCTTACTCCTGGGCTCCACTCTGGCTCTTTCGGGACATCCCAATGTGCACTGACATCTCAGCCATGGGGTGAGACTGACCACTGCCCCCATCCTCTCAGCCATGGGGTGAGACTGACCACTGCCCCCATCCCATCTCCCATGGGGTGAGACTGACCACTGCCCCCATCCCATCTCCCATGGGGTGACACTGACCACTGCCCCCATCCCATCTCCATGGGGTGA
>NW_026623748.1:260382-262273 GCF_030028575.1 Malurus melanocephalus | reverse complement strand
CTCAGGGCCACAGTTTATGGGTTCCTGTCYCCTGCCAGGCAGGAGGGTCACCCATGAGAGCAGCAGGAGCCTGGCACAGGAGTGGGGAGGGAGAAAAAACACAAGGAGGTAGAAACTTCTTTATTTTTAAATTATTTTTAGAAAACAGTGATACACAAAAGGCCTGATTTCCTGCAGTTGTGGTCAGGTCAGTGCAGTGTGGGTCTGTGTGGCTCAGCAGTGATATTTCCATCACATGAGTGGGTGCACTGAGGCACCACCCACACACCAGCTCTGCCACTTTCACCCTTCCATGAGCTCAGAAACCCATCTGGGCAGAGCTCCCCTTATTCCCTTCCCCTCATTGCTTCCTCTTTGCTTCTTACTCCTAATTATGCTCTTTTTTAACCTCCAGCCCTACAAACTTCACATTTCTTGGGCCAAAGGGTCCCCTGGATCTGCTGCAGCCTTGTCCTGGGCAGCACAGCCATGAGAGACAGAGGTGAAGGRGGTGTTGGGRTTTWGGAATRGAATCACAGAWATCCCAGAATGGTTTGGGTCAGAAGGGATTTAAAACATCTCATTCCATCCCCCTGCYATGGGCAGGGACCCCTTCCACCAGAYCAGGTTGTTCAGGGCCCTGTCCAGCCTGGCCTTGGACACCTCCAGGGATGGGRCAGCCMCAGCTTCTCTGGGCAGTCTGTGCCTTAATARATGTAATAAAACATTTCTGGGAGTCAGGAGCGGTGCAGGGCAGGGAACTGGACAGAGCTGGTGTCCCACACCCTGCTCAGCTCCAGAGGGGAGGCTGCTGTGAGGCTGTGCCCAGGTAGGGGTGGTTCAGCTCCTTCTGTGATGGGCTGGGGACACAAACCCTCACCCTGACCCTGCTCAGGCACAGGCGCTGTCACCACCTTTGAAAACAATCTTATACTCCTCAACCATTTCTCAAAATAATTTGTTTTGTGGCTTTTTAGAGTCCAGTGAGCATGTGGGGGACTTGTAGATGTTTCTCAGCACAGCACAGGGGATGGTTTGGAGRGTTACAGTGCCGGATCCATTGGTGTGCCCAGGCTGAGCTGCTCAGAACACAGGAATGAAACTGGGGTCACACCCGAGGGGACTCAGTGCCAGCTGCTGTGACCAGGGAYGGGTCTGGAGRGGCAGCACCAGGGAGCAGAGCACCCCCAGCCCCTCTCAGCAGCACTGGGCAGCAGGAACCCACGGAGGGAAGGTGCTGACCCCACAGGCATCGCTGGGGTGCCTGGGCCACTTGGGCTCACAGCTGGCAGCCTGGAGAGGGGAAAGAGCACTCCAAAAYCCAGCAGGAAACAGAAATCCTCTGCACAGCAAAATGCCTCCCCTTCCACCCTCTCTCCCCTGGCCATGCTTCCCTCCCCAGCTCCCTCCTTGGCTCACGACAAAGGGGACAGGGACACTTGTCACTTCCAGCTACTGTGCTCACCAACACTTGCCTTTGCTCGGGGCAAGAGGAGGTGATGGGTGTCCCAGCAGCAGCTCTGGAGCTGGCTGGGGATRGAGCCTGGAGCCAGAACCATCTCCGTGCCCCTCCGCCTCCCCCAGGTATCCTGCCTGCCTCCATTTTCCCTGCTGCCATGGACATGCCTTTAACTAGTCTTTAAAGATAATGAAAGGACTTACAAAGCTTAATATGAGTCAAAGTGTTTTCAAGAAATGTCAGCTGCCACATGTCTCTATTTAAATAGGGAAAGGKTTTTTATTTTTTTTTTCCATCTGTAAAGCACAAAACCACACCGCTGCGTTAATTCATGAAAATGCCATGGAAAGTGGCRGTGAGAAGTAAAAAGGGAAAAATGACCAGGTCAGCTCCACTGCCAAGGATGAGTGAAGTGCTGAAAGGCTGAACAGAAAACGTGGTGTTTGAAGAGAT
>NW_026623748.1:256909-259762 GCF_030028575.1 Malurus melanocephalus | reverse complement strand
GGAGCCCGGAGCAGGGGTTGGGAGCAGGGAGAAGGGGATGGGAGCAGGGAGCAGGGATCAGGAGCCAGGAGCAGGGGATGAGAGCAGGAGACAGCAGGGGCTGGGAGCAGGGAGCAGGAACTGGGAGCAGGGATGGGAGCAGGGATGGGAGCAGGAGGTGGGAGCAGAGGCTGGGGGAAGGAGCAGGGATCAGGAGACAGGAATTGGGAGCTGGGAGCAGGGAGCAGGGCAGGGCTGGGAGCAGGAGACAGCAGGAACTGGGAGCAAAAGCTGGGAGCAGGAGCCAGGAGCAGGGGCTGGGGGCAGGGGCTGGGGGCAGGAGCAGGGATCAGGAGCCAGGAGCAGGGGATGGGAGCAGGAGACAGCAGGAGCTGGGAGCAGGTATGGGAGCAGGGGCTGGGAGCAGGAACTGGGATCAGGAGCTGGGAGCAGGAGCCCGTGGCTGTTTGCACAGCGAGATTCTATTAGCTGAGTTACTGCCGTAATTTCCTAACGGGACGGGGAGCACGCAGGAAATGATAGAAGTGTGTAATTAAACCAAGTCTATCAGAGCATCTTCCATTACACCATGGTAATTTCTGGATCCTGACACCCCCCTGTCCCTGTTTTCAGAAGAGGGAGAGGAGGAGGTGTGAGCATGGAGCTTTCCCCTTGAAGCCATAGGTAGCGCACCTTTATGGTCGTAAATCCCAGCTTATTTATGATCCAGGGAAGTTAACCTTCCAAAACAGATGACACAGATAATTCTGTTCCTTGCCTTTACCTGGCTGGCAGGAAGGAGAGCTGCTAGGGCAGAGGCACTCATTCCAGCAGCAGAGTCGGCTGTGTGAAGGAATTTAGCAACATCTCTCTGAATAAATGGAGAGCTGTCCTTTGGGACTCACTGTTTTTTATTGCAGGAGCTATTAAAACACCATGAGAGCAGCAGGGATCAGGGCAGCAGGTTTGGTCTATTTGCAGAGGGTAGTTAACCTGGTTATTTAGAGTCCAGCTGTGGATGTTCCTCCACATTCCTGAGCAAAGAGTAAAAGCCACAGGGCAGTTTGCAAATTCTCCTTCCAGGCTCTGCTCCCAGGGCTTGCTGCTCCCTGCCCGTGGCTCAGGGACCTGCTCCTGACAGCCAGGGAGGAACCTGGTGTGATCAAACAGCAMAAACAGCACACAACAGACACAATATTCCCACTGAAGCAGGCAGCAGCCAGCATTTTGCAGAAAAAGCCCAGCTTTTGCTCCAGAATAAGCCCCACTGGAAGATGCCAGGAGGCTGAGAATGGGTGCTGTGCCCAGGACAGCTGTTTCCTTCAGGGGTATTCTGGCACAAGCCCTGTGGTGATTGATGCCTGACACCTTCAGTGCAAAGTTCCTCTTCACTGGTCCTGTTTTTGACAATGCAGCCCTTTCACCCTCAGCAAGGTGGGCACAGACGTTGCCATCCAGGCAGCTTAGAGCAAAGCTGTGGTCACACAGCACTGAGGAAAGTGCATCTGCCCTGGGGTAAAAAAAGCACCTTTGCCTGGCCTTTGGAGCTAGCCTGATCTTYAAACTGCTGCACTAACACAGCCTCATCCTCACTGGGAATATCAGCTCTTCTCAGACCCTTTTCCAATTTACAGTGTTAGTGTTGGGACTGGGTAAACAATGCAAACAGGTATTTTGTGGCAAGGAGGGATCTGAGATGCAAAATTTAGACTCACAAGAAACACCCCCAGAGCTGCACTGAGTTGGGTTCAAGGCTCCCGGGGCTGTAATGGGATATTCCTCACGCAGCCTCTGCGAGTCAGTTCTGGAAAGGAGCAGGCCCTGAGCACTGGGATTCCCTGGGCAAAGACTGCAGCCTTACAGATTTTACCACAGAGTCAGTCCAACCACCAGGAAATGGTTTAAGCCCAATGAAAAAGATCCTCTMGTGACTTAAGAGCCATTGGGACATGGATGTCCRGAGATRATAATGGAATTATTGAGGWCAGARAAGATCTTTAAGATCACCAAATCCAGCCATCAATCCAAAGTCAAGGCCACCACTACTCCATGTCCCCGAATGCCACATGTACACGTTTTTAAAATACCTCTTGGGAYGGCAACTCCACCACTTCCCTGGTAAGGATAGAGCACATGACAGGAAAGATGGGAATCTGACAAAAACACCTCCCTGCTACATGAAATGAGTGTCACCACATGAAATGAGTGTCACCACATGAAATGAGTGTCACTAGAACTGAGAAGGATAGGAGAAGTAAAATGAAAACAACCCAAACACACAGAAGCCTGTGAGGTCTCTGGAATCCCAGAGCCACTTCAGGCCTGCCCGAGGTGCCGAGTACTTGGCAAAGGCAAGACTCGGGCAAGCAGGATGTTATTCTGCATTCCTGTCAGAACACTCAGAGGTTTGTATCCTCAGGTTATTGGCATCCTGGCACTGTGGATTATGGAGCTGTAAATCACCACCAGGAACTGTCACAGCCATGATTGTGGTGCCACAGCACACCCCAGTCAGCTGCTGCAGCACCCAGGACTTGTTCATCTAATGCAACACATCAGCAACTGGGTCCATGTAATCACTTGGATTAATGTAATAATCCTGCAAGGAGAGGTTTTGGAATGAAGGTTTCTGGTCTTTGAGCTGGAGATTTGGTGGTGGCAGGAACCGGGAAAAGGGGGACCTTCCCCACTGCCCACCSTGGACTCACCTGCTGTTGGTTTCTTTGAGATGTGATGTGTGACCAAAAAAAGTCTTGATTTCAGTGCTTGTCTGTGGTTACCTTGAGAAGAAACTGCAGGTTCTTATGYTCCTTGAGCAATATCCTTCCATCCCCATATATCTTCAAATTTTACTCTGTGAGGAGGTAACGAGTG
>NW_026623748.1:245988-256424 GCF_030028575.1 Malurus melanocephalus | reverse complement strand
GTATGCACTGCATGGAGTTTATGAGGCTGTGGGGCAGACATGAGGTCAGGGAGGCTGCTCAGTGAGGAGCTCCCTCRTTTATAAACACCCACGAAGGGCAAATTGGCAGCACCGCTCTGTTCTGCCATCACTCCAGGGACAGCAGCAAGGTGGAGATGGACAAATCAGCGATGAGAATTACACCTTTGCCTTTTTCCACTCAGGAAAACATTCTCCCTGGATCCTGGTGGAGGTCTGGGCAATGATAAATGGGTGCTGGTGGCAAGGAGGGAGCAGATCTGACAGCCACGGTCGGTGTCACCCATCCCTTCCCCAGCCTGCGGCTCCAGCTGCACGGGGAGCCTTCATCTCCAGCATCACCTGGTGAGGAAGATGAGAKGCACACCTGGCCATGCACTCCCTCTCATTCCCAGGGAGCTCCTGACACCACGGATTTTGCAAGCTGCGTTTTGGATGCAGCTCACCTAACCGCAATTAAACTTTTTAATTAGTGAAAGCTCATAACGCGTCTTTGGCATTTGCTCACACCGTGGGTTGTGTGTCTGTGCTTTGCAGCTCAGCCTTGCTGGAGTTTTGGTTCCCTTTCTCTGCGTGACTACAGCAGTTTCTTTCTGCAAATTAATCTATTTTAGGGCTTTATTATTTTGCTGGAGAAATTCTCAGCATCAAAACAAACCTGGTGTGTGGGTAAGGGAGTGATGAGGAGTGAGTTCTCTCAGCTGATCTTCACTGTGAGCAGCAATTGCCTGAATTTTGGTACAGTTTTGATCCAAATCTGCATTTCATTCTGGATGGATTAACCAAACMAACACCTCCCATCTCTAGAGCAGGTTGTAACTCGTTGGGAAAAAAAAAAAAAAGTATTTTATTTTTTCATTTCTCCTTCACTAAACATGCAAACCTCATTCTTTTAACAATTAATCTCAAACATGTTTCTTCTACTCCCATCTATTATTCCTTACCTGAGTAATCTCCATCTATTGTGTAGTGCTTCTTAGATCAGACATTAATGCCTTATTTCTCAAAAGTAATCTTTAAATACCCAAGCTGATTTTGTAAAGGGGAAGATATTGTTGGTCTTTTCTAAATCATTTGGTTTTAGGGAGCTGGAGGAAAGGTTACATGTATTTATTATAAAAATGCAATAAAATTTTAATGAGAAAATACAGCATTAAAYGTATTTCATGTGTATTTATTTCTCAGAAAACTCACATTGTTCAGTCTTTGGGTGGAAGCCAAGCACTTGTAACAGTTACCTGGCATGATGTGGCCCCGTGACAGAAAGTCTAATGAAGACTTTCTTGATAGRAATGTAATTGTAAAGAAAAAAAATGATTAAAAAATTGGTTCCAGTGCTCTGTGATCCAAGAGTTCATTTGTTTCCTCATTCATGCACTAAACAAGTCCCTAATTAATCTTGAACCTTGGAGAAAGGAGAGTAGATTGGCATCTTCTGAATAYGAACGTACTTCTCATTTTGGAAAGTTTGAAGAGGCTCTTAAGCATTCTCTTTTAATGGTATTTTTGCAAGGGTTTAAAGTGGCTTCATTAGCCTGCCAAAGCCACTAATTGCATTACCATATTTTTAAACTTGGGAGATTCCTTTAAAAAAAAAAAAAATTAGATTAATTTGCTGGTTGAAAGCGCCTGAAGTATTCAGTGACTGTCATGGGCTGGAACAGCGTGGCACCGAGCAGCGTGTGGCTGCTGGGGCTGCCCAGAGGTGCCACCCCCGTGTCCCTCCTGGTCCTGGGCCATGGAAACCTGCCTGAATTCCTGCTGACCTCTGAAAGGGGCAGGGGCAAATCCTCGTGCAGGGGGCAAGAATCGTGTGCTGGGTCTGCAGCTTTGGCTGTTTGGGTCAGAAATGCAGAACCCACTGCTCTGTCCCCCATCAGCTTTGGCTGTTTGGGTCAGAAATGCAGAACCCACTGCTCTCTCCCCCATCACCTTGGCTGGGGAATGAAGTGCTGGTTGTGTTTTGAGCCATCACTGGAGATCTTTAGCAAACCCCCCCAGCTCTGGGGGCAGCTTGGGCTGGGCACTCTCCCTTCCCCATCCCTTCCATGTCCAGCGAGCAAAACCCTCCCGAAATGCCCGGCCTAGCGCAGGAAGGCGACGGTGCTGATTAACTGCAGCTCCTCGGCTGCTCTGCGCTCTGAAGTGTGAAAGGGATCGAGTCAAAGCCTCAGATGGAAAGTGCCGGCCAAGTTCAAAGTGTGGCTGCGTTAGTCCAGCTGTTCTTATTACAGTAAATAGGCACCTGAACTGTAATGAGGTCACTCCCCTGGATCTGGCTTGTGTGTGGCCCCAGGTGGTTTATCTGAGGTAATATGAATAATACGAGCAAGATAAGATAAGGCTGTTAGCCCCAAACAATATTATCAGCCTGTGATTTTAGCTGCCTACCTACTCCATCCTGACAGCGAGGGATAAAAGAAAACCTAAAACTCCAGCCTTGGAGAYTTACAAAAGCCTTGTTAAAACCCGAACGAGAGCTCTGAGAAGAAATATTACCCTGTCTGGGGGAAGGGGGTGGAGGAGAATCAAGGGCACCAAGAAGAAAATACAGCTCACGGTTGAGGGAGTTGGGTTTTTTTTCTTCCTTTGCAAATGTGTTCTTGCTCATTTCATTGTGAGCACCACAATATATTATCAGCTTTCAGGGAAGTGAAGAGTCGCCGAGGTTTCATTAGTTATGTTTATGCCAATAGAAATAAATCTCTGCAGTCATCAGAACAGGTTTGCTCATAGCCCCGGTCCTGACTGGGGAATTTTGCCGGCCACATCCCCGTTGTGCTGGTGGAGCAGATACAGTTTGAGATATACTTTGGCCTTATTGATTTGAAGGCTTCTTCATTACTTCTCCAGCGCTGCAGATCAATAGCCATGCCTAGAGCAGCATAATAGATTTTTTWAAAAAATCAATTAAACAGAATATTTTTAACAGAGCCCAGCGCAAAATTCTGTTGCATTTTGATGTGTGTGTGTTTTAAGCCTTGCTGCATTTACCTGCAGACACCCATGCCTTGCTGAGGAATGGGAGCCTTTGTTTCAGCATCCCTGCACTGTGGTGTTCAGCCTCCAAAGGAGGAGGAATGACTCAAGATTAGAAACAAGAACCACCCAGCTTTTCTCCTTTGAAACCCATATTCATCACTGCAGCCTTGCCAGAAAGTGAAATAATGTTTGTGGTCTTGGCTCAATCCCCAGTGGACAATAATTCAGTTAAAATATACCAAAATCTGTCATGCTTTTTCCKTGCTCCACGTCTCTGAACACAAGGAGATGAGCTCCTCTTAAATTAGCTTTCATGCTCGAGGGGTTTCCTTGTGCATGCAGAGCCTGATCCTGTCCCCGCTGGGGCTGGTGACAAATTCTCTATTGATTGTGGTGGCCCGGGGCTGGGGTCAGGCTGCAGCATGGCTGAGGGCAGCTCTGGGTCCTGCTGCCATCCCAGAGCTGGGAGAAGCAGCTGCTCCCATCCTGGGGTCCCGTGGGACTGTGTAGGRGGTTCCTGACACTGGAACTGGCTGGGAACCTTGTGTGTCAGATTTTTGTGCTGCTGCAGCTGGTTAACGTGGTGTAACAGAGGCAGGTAAATCCTCATGGGGAGGAAAACACTCATATTTGAGGAAAACACTCATATGTGAGGAAAACACTCATATTTGAGGAAAACACTCATATTTCAGCAGCTTTTCCCCACTGGAAGGATGGAATGAAGGATTCTGGTGATGTTCTGAATGGTGATGCTCAGTGAGACCTTTTTCCAGTCACAGGTCCCTCAGATGGGGCCACTTAAGGTCATCCCAGGGCAGCCAAAAACAATTTCTCCATCGTTATTCTTCCTTCTCCCTCCTTCCCACCTTTCCCAGCTCCACACCAGCTGCTCTGTGCTGCCTCTCAGCCACACCCCTTACCATTTCTTCCCAACCCTGAGCTGAATTATTTTTTTAAAATTATTTGCATGGCAAATGTCACAGGTATGTATTTTGAGAATCTGCCTCATCACGTCCCAGCACAGCAGCTGCAGCCACATTGGGTTGCTTTGGCTGGGGCCTTTTCCCTTTGCAAAATGCAAATATCAGTGGCCACAGCCCCGACGCCCTCGGAGCTGCACTCTGTGAGGGATTTTCAGCAATCCCAACCCGACACAGCAAAGCCTTAGGGCAGARGTGCAGATCCCCCTCCCACTGTCCRAGTTCATCACCAGCCAGGCTGCCCCAGCCCCATTYCCTGGGAAATGTGTCCAGGGGATGATTTGGAGCAGACAGACTCCTCTGCTTTGCTGTTACAGGAGCTGAGACAGGCTCAGGATGGAGCCAGCTCCTCAGATGTCTGCAGCTGGGAGGTCTGGAAGCCTCCTGGTTTATTCTTTCTGTCATCCCTGCGTGTGGGGGATGTGAGAACCACTTCCAGAAAGCCATGCCTTCCCTCTGCTCCCCTGKTTTTAAATTCAAACATCCCATGCAATCCAAAGAGTTTAAAAACATTGTTGAAACCTGGAAARGGAAGAGGAGCCAGGCAGAGGCTGAGCACGTGGATTGGAGCCCTCCCAGCCCATCAGAGCCCAGGCAGCTCAAGTTTAAAGGCCAGTGGGGTGTTTTCTGTGTGGATGTGAACTGGGAAGGGGCAGTACTGCCAGGTCTGGCTGGGGCAGTGGTGGAGAGGAGAGCTGAGCTGAGCTGAGCTGGGCTGGGCTGAGCTGAGCTGGGCTGGGCTGAGCTGGGCTGGGCTGGGCTGAGCTGGGCTAGGCTAGGCTGGGCTGGGCTGAACTGGGCTGGGCTGGGCTGGGTTGGGCTGGGCTGAGCTGAGCTGAGTTCAGGGTGGCTGGCTGGTGTGGGCTGTGCCAGTGGGGCAGGTCGGGGTGGCAGCGTTCACATGCATGCTCCCTTCATTCATTTTTCATGTCTCATTTTCAGTTCTGCCTGATTTATGGACATCATTCTTCCTTCCCCTTGGTTTAAATTTCTCTTTGGAAAACAAAGCCGGGGTTTAGAGCAGACCCTCCCTTCTCTTGAGACGGAGGTGCCTGAGTTGGTTTAAGGCCACTGGCTTTACCCAGGGCACAGGACCTGGAGCCTCCTGGGTGCCCAAAAATGATGATTCCCCTGCTCCAGACCCTGACTTCACCCTGAAGCCCATCCAGCCTTTGGCAGGAGCTCAGCCAGCAAGAAGCCAGCCCATGTGGCAGCGGCCAGGTTTCCCTGGGAAGCACCAGAGTGAAATCTGGAGTGGGATGGGAAAGCAGGGGAGAGGAGACAGTGAGACAGGGAACACGGAGACACGGAGAGAGGCTGGGTGTTGTGGGGATGGGAGGGCTCCTGGCCCTGCTCTGAGCTGTTTCTGCTGTCCCACAAGCTCCTGGCTGTCCTCCCTGACCCTCCCCAGCCCACCACACGGGCTGCCCCAGCAGGCAGCTCCAATTCCTCGCTGGTGCCAGCAGCTCACGTTGATATCCTGCACTGGCACAGCTCCTCTGGGACTGTCCCATCACCCTCTGCACTGGCAGCAGGCACAAATTACCCACCTTTAGCTCTCATGTATTTCACACAGACATCCAGGAGCAGAGCGAGGAGCTGCAGGGCTCTGGATGAGAGGGAGAACCCAGCCCATGGAGCTGGAATGGACTCACAGCCATCCCTCTGTGGTGGCATCCCTGGAGCTGAGCTGTGCCCTGGGCAGCCAGGCACGAGGCCTTTCCCTGATGCCTCAGGGCTCCCTGGGGTTTGCCTTTTCTGGCCCTTCCAAGGGTCACTGTGATCCCACAGCCTCCTTCTGTGCTAAGAGCTGCCAGGGTGCACTGGGGACAGCAATTCCCACGGTGGCACTGCCCTGGCACAGCTCCTGCCACGCTCGTCCATCTTCTCCCGGGCATCACTGACCTTCCCGTGGCTCCAGCAGCGCCAGCACTGTGGATAATTACTCAGAGGGCTCAGAAAAGACCTTGTTATTAGGCAGCTTTTTTTTCCCCCAGTTATCTCTCAGCTAATTTTTCCCCAGTTCTTAATTTGTGCCCGGCTCCTCGGAGCCGTTTCAGATCTGTCAAGTGCTCTCGGTGAAACGCTTGTTTTTGTTTGACTAACACGTTCTGGGGGAGGGGGCCGGCGCTGCTCGGGAAGAGCCGCTCTGTTTGCTTTGGTGATAGCAGTGATATTTGGGAGAGACAGATGGAAGGCACTTTTTATTTTCTGCAGACACTTTATGATCCAAGCTGCTCATATTGTATAAGAGAGGCCAGATGCCTTGTTAATTCATAGACATGTTTACAGCATGGAGCTTCTAATAGGTGAATATGAATACTAAATAGTGATTAGTGCTTGTCTGACAGACGTCTCCCTCCTGACTGAAATTGGATCTAAGTTTGACCTTTGGTGAGGGAGGAAGGTATTCTGGTATATTACAAGACTTTTTTTATATATAAATATCTCTTCTCTGCATGTAGAAAGACAAATCCTTTACAGGCAAATCCTTTTTCTTCCCACTGAAGGATGTATTTGCCTTAAAGACATGCCAGCCTGCCAGGCTGGGTCATGCCCCCTGTCCCYGTGGAAATGGAGGGGGAACCCTCCATTTTGGGTATTGGGGAATTTTTAAGTGGGAAATACGAGCCCAGCAGTGCTTTAGAGCCCTTGGATGGCATTTTGGCTTTCTGAGAGGGACTGAAGGGCAGCACATCTCTCCCCCTGCATCACCAGGCTTTTCTGGGACACTCCTGGTTGGATAAAAGATGGTGCAACCCACTGATCTCTCTGCTGGAGCACCAAACCAAACACACAGGATGGAAGGGTTATAGACAAGAGAAGGGAAGGGCCATGGGGAGAGAAAATAATTAAATAATTAGAGACTTAATTTAAGAACAATCCCCAGYACTGCTGGTGGAAAGGGCCACCAGCTCTTTCAGAGGATGGACCTGTGGATCTGTGGATCTGTGGATCCCATCCATGAGGGTTCACAGCCCCTCCCTGCAGGACCCAGGGCTGTCACACACCTGSAAACCCTTCGAGGAGCAGCATTCCATGCGTGTTTAACTGTCCTTGATGTGATGTAACACCCAAAAACAGGAGGGTGGCTGGGAGGTGGGATGGGAGCAGTGCTCTGGCATGTGGCCGGGGCTGCTCTGGAGGCAGCAGAGGTCGGGGGGTGTTTGTGGAAAGGAAAACAAGGAAAGGAGAAACAAGTCTCCAAAGCAGGTGTCATTTTGGTAAACTGCTCTTTGAAGACAAGCAAGCACAGACTTCTCATCTCTCCTTAAGGAATCGCTCYCATTTGGGGAATTGCARAGCTGAGRGAGCTGTGAGGGGCAGYTGGCTGCYAGCAAGGTCCCCACACTCTGGGCTGTGCCACTTCCCCTGGGGACTGCTCCAGTGGCACCAAACCCACGGGATCTGGGGAACAAGGCTGGACACAGCCTGGGAGCACCTCGAGGAACACCCCCTTGACCATGCTCGYTCTTTTAAGGGCACCAGGATTTCCCCAGCCTGCTTTGGCTGGCAGAGCTTTGTGATGCTTGGGTCACTGGTGGGGCTTTGGGAAGAAGTGAGGATGCTGAGGGAGAGCTGAGTGTGCAATAGCCCAACGTGCAGGCTTTGTGGCCGTGCTGAGCAGACCTGGAGAGGGCCACTCCTGTGTCACCAGCTGGGCACATCCCATGGAGGGACAGTCCTGAGGCAGCAGGAGAGTAGAGACAGTACAGTGGGCAGTGAGGGGGGAGAGCTCAGGCCCTCCATCCCCAGCCTGGCTCCCTGCAGCAGCACTGATGGTGTCCCTGCATTACCAGAGCATCCTTTAACAGATATAAAATGCCCTTTTGAGATGAGTGCCATCTCAAGGCACTTTCAGGGCTACTTTGGGACCGAGGAACAGGGTATGAACTGGCACCCAGGAATCACCCCATTAAGCTGAGAGGGGCTGCACCCAAGGYGAGGGAGATGGAGCTCCCACACCCYGCACCCACCGARCTCCAGCTCCTCCCAGCAAACAGTGGYTCCCAGCTCAGGCTGCTCATCATTTTCCGTGGTTTCTCAGGTTCTGGTGGTGTCAGGCACTTGCTCCTGGCCTGACTCCTGCCACAGCCCCACTGCCTCGCAGCACATCAAGGCAGAGCTGCTGCTTCCTCTGGAGATGCAGCCCCAGCCTGCTGCCTGTGATCACKGCTGGGTGCAGCGCTTGCCTCGGCTCACTTTCATCCCTTTCCTTTTCACTTCATCCTTAAAATTAGATATTAAGTTTATTCCCCAATTAGACCAGGAAAGGATAAAATGTTTGGTTTGGGGGATTTGTAGTTTTATTTTTTTTTCTTTTAAAGGCTTGCTCTTGCTGTGAATTTATTGGGTATTGCTGACAGCAGAGGAAATCCTGTGGTTTTTGCTTTTCCTGCTTGTTGTTCAGATGTGAAGGTACAGAGGACGSCTCAACCCTTGAGTGAGCTCAGCTCACACACGAGGCAGAGAGAGCACAAGCGATTGAGCAAAATCAGCCCACGACTCTCGTTTCTGATCTCAGCCTCCCCTCTGCTCGGACTGGGGGCTGAAGCAGGAATGTGGTTTTGGCAAACAACCTGAAAAAGTAAATTGCTTGCTCTGTGGACTGAAAATCGCACTCTTTCTCCTCCAACCAGCTCCTCTCTGCAGGGAAACAAGCCGATAAATGAACAAGGAAAGAAAACTGGCCTCGGGAGCTTAGCAAAGCAAGAAGGGGCTGCTTCTGCAGGTCGGTGGGGCTGCTGCTCCTGCCCTGCTCCCACAAGAACCAGCCTCTGTCTCTGGAGAGGAGGAGGAAAGTAATTTACCGCTAAAACACCATTAAAGACTTTGCTTTAGGTACCAGCTGAGTGCACTTTGGTGGCCACAAGCCATATTATGTGTATATATTGTGTGTGTAGTTTGTACAGATGAACAGGACAAAGATGAGCTTGTTGCAGGTTCTCTCAAGGCAGCCTCTGCCTCCTGGCAGCTGGAAGGGAGAGCASAAACCCACAGCACCCTGCACGGATATTGTGCCTTCCCCAGAGCAGAGTCCCTGGGCCATTTCCCTGTGCTCGGGTGCCACCCTGGAGCTGCTCTGGGTCCAGCCCATATCCCTTCCCAAAACGATGCTCTGGCAAATTGCAGCACCCTCGTGTGAGGCTGGGTGTGATGAGGGGGCTCTGGCTGCAGGGCAGAGGTGGAACGGGAACTGCAGCTCCCCCAGTGCTGCTTTGCCTGTGTTTAAACCCTTCCAGCAGCAAGCTGGAACTGTCCTCTGCCTTCCCAAAGCTCAAAGGRGCTCCTCCTTTCTTGCCTCTGACAGTTCCAGGGGGGCCCTGGCTGCCACGCAGGACTCTGGCTCTCAACTCTGCCAGAAAAAAAATGATGGTATTTGGAGCTGGGGTTTTGGCTCAGCCCGGTCTTGAGCAATCTTGTTTCTCTTGTTTTCGAAACCATAATGCACTGCACTTGGTGGTGATGTCAGGTACTTGTGGCTTGTAATTACTGTGTAACCCAGCAGCCTGGAGAGSGATGTCTCAGGAGGGGCAGCCCGAGGGGAAGGAAACTTAGTCCTTTATGAAATGCAGATGTTTTTAAAGGGCTGTAATTAACCGGACTGGACGCAGAGTATTGCAGCTATAAAAGTTAAACAGGCTTTTGATTTTAAACGTTTGCTGCGTGCTTCCAGGGGTCACTCAGCTCTGCAGTGCASGATTTCAGCCCTGTCCGTGCTGCCCCCAGAGTCACCTTCGTGCTTCAGGTTCAGATCTTGTGGTGCTTTTTTTTTCTTCATCCCATAACTGAGGAGCACCTAAACCCTCTGTGCAGGGCTGTGTCCCCCAGCTCCGTCCTTCAGCGTGGCACAGGCTGGAAACTGGCTTCAGGATGATGCAGAGAATGAGGCAAGATGGGCAGCACCGAAAAGAAAAACAAAACCCCCCAGCGCTCGGAGCTGAATAGGAGCGAGCTCTTCAACCCCAAGTTATGAATTTTGTCAATGAAATTAGCCAACAATGTTTGGGAAAGAATAAAAATAAAGCAGCGAGGGCTCAAAGAAAAACTGGCAGAGCCCTGGKAGTGAATGGGGGCTTTGTTCGGGCTCTGGTGCCTTCAATAGGCAGCCTGAAAGCCGGTGAGTCACGGCRGGGCCTCCCGAAACGGCCACGGGGAAAATCCGCCCCGCTCCCCTCTGACRGGCTGACCAGCCGCAGAATCGCCTTAATTTACTGCTGAAGTTAATTTGTTGGGTGAGAGAAGGGAAACGAGAAGCGCGTTATAATAAACGCAGCAGCAGCAGCGGAGAGGCTGGGGGAAGAGAGAGCGTGTGAGTGAGGGCTGAGCCTTGTGGGCGGATAACGGGGTGAGTTGTGGGTTTGGATGTCACAGAGCTGCAGGGAACAGCCCAGGGGCCCCAGGACATCGCTCTGCAGGGAGAAACCAGCTCAAAACGCCCTGGTCCGGCAGCGG
>NW_026623748.1:242763-245619 GCF_030028575.1 Malurus melanocephalus | reverse complement strand
GTCACCCCGGCTGTGCTGTGCGGGGCTGTGCACAGGAACACATCCCAGGCTGGCATTTCATCCACACACCCCAACCCTTGGAGAGCCAGGATGCKCTCCCTGCTCAGAGCTGTGAGTGTGAGGACAGCGCGGGGAGGGGGACAGGTCCGTGCTGTGCCACACCACCCCCGTCCATAACACGGGGTTCTGCAGCGCCTGGTGTGGTGGGATCAGCGGCTGTTTCCAAACAAAGAGCTCCTTTCTTCCCGGCAGCCAGAGGTAGCTGGTGTGAGCTGAATACAACCTGCCTCCAGCCTTTGTTCCGAGCCACCTCGCCCATCCCAGCGCTCGGGGCTCGGCATCGGGCAAACACACAGCAGGAAAGAGATGGTCCATCCCCCACGGGCTCGGAGGAGCTGCCTGGCTTTGTCCCGCCGCGTCATCCGTGGAGCTGTGCAGGGTGAAGGATTCCCCGCCTGGCACTGCCTTGGTGTGCTGGGAGCTGTGCTGTCCTGTCCTCCCCTCCCGACTGGCACGGCTCGTCTCGGGAGCGGCTGCTGAGCGCAGAATTGGGGCATTGCTGGGGCTGTCTGGCTGTGGTCCGGGGCTGCAGGGAGGTGAAAAAGGTGCCACAAGCCAGTGCCAGGGACTGGTGGCATGGACTGGTGTGGATGTGTGGGCTGTGAGCCAGTGCCATGAGCCAGTGCCATGAACCAGTGACATGGACTGATGTGATATCCAGGCTGTGAACCAGTGCCACAAGCCAGTGCCATGGACTGGAGTGGATTTCTGTGCCACAAGCCAGTGCTATGGACTGGTGTGGGTGTCTGTGCCACAAGCCAGTGCCATGGACTGGTGTGGATTTCTGTGCCACAAACCAGTGCTATGGTTTGGTGTGGTTTTCTGTGCCACAAACCAGTGCTATGGACTGGTGTGGGTGTCTGTGCCACAAGCCAGTGCCATGGACTGGTGTGGATTTCTGTGCCACAAACCAGTGCTATGGATTGGTGTGGTTTTCTGTGCCACAAACCAGTGCTATGGACTGGTGTGGGTGTCTGTGCCACAAGCCAGTGCCATGGACTGGTGTGGATTTCTGTGCCACAAGCCAGTGCTATGGACTGGTGTGGATTTCTGTGCCACAAGCCAGTGCCATGGACTGGTGTGGTTTTCTGTGCCACAAGCCAGTGCTATGGACTGGTGTGGATGTCTGTGCCACAAGCCAGTGCCACAAGCCAGCACCATAACCCAGCGCAGACATGCAGCCTTGTCAGGGCTCTCCTGTGATCCAAAATGCAGATGTCCATATCACCTCCCTCGCCACATCAGCCAGTATCTAATGAAGCAGAGAGGCAGCAAGATCGTTTCTGGCTGACACATCGCTTGGGAGGAAATTTTAATGGTTTGTTAGAGTATTTTGAAATCTGGGTTAAGCCCAGAAATGGCACAGCAGAGGTAACTGTSAGACAGCAACAAAACGGTGCCATCTCCCCTTCCCAGCTGCACAAGGCCATGTTGTGACCAAAGCAATCCTCCTTTCTGCTCACATCACCTTTCCAGATTTATCATTTTAATGTTCTCTGGGCCACCAAGCCCCACAGCTGTAAATTAATTTTTAAAGTAATACAGGTTTTAAAACTTCCATCTGCTTTAATGAGCTTGGGGGAATCCTGTTGTATTAAAAAACATGCATGCAATTATTTTTCCATCTTGGGCTTCGCCAGTTCCCAGCACCGCTYGGTGATGACATCTTCTTCCCCTCTCCAAAGTGTTTTCTTGTGATAATGTGGCATTGTATCCTGATGGTGTGTGTTTTGCTGCACGTGGGCAAGGCTAGAGAGGACTTCTCTAAGGACAAAGCAGTATCATTAGCAGGTCCCTCAGTGGCTTCCCAGTCACCTTTCCATTAATCC
This sequence comes from Malurus melanocephalus, assembly GCF_030028575.1. Lineage (NCBI taxonomy): Eukaryota > Metazoa > Chordata > Aves > Passeriformes > Maluridae > Malurus > Malurus melanocephalus. Next base: position 243,730 of record NW_026623748.1, on the reverse strand, counting down.
AGTTCTGCATCACAGAATTACGCAGYGGCTAATGAACAGCTCCAGCGCCGGGAGCCTGGAGGTACCGCATTAACCGGACGTCTCTTTGAACTGTCTGATTTCTGGTGGGAAAACTTCATGGAAAAACGAGATTGTGTTTGTTTTCACAGCCTTCTGCATCTGTTTTTAAATATTTGCTCACAGTAGTTCTGGTTTTTTTCTCTCTTTCATTTTTTTTTTTTTTATTAGCAATTAGCCTAATAAGGCACCTTTTCATTGCTTTGCATGTAGATTAACCACTTCAGAGAGTACAAAATAAACATTTTGCAATGCATGCATGTATCTTCTGGAAAAGATGAGTAACTTGCTTCCACTGAGACAAAGTCCTCTTAACATCAGGGTTTTGCTCTAATCATTAGTGCCCGAGATTTTTTTTTTTTGTTCCCTTTTATTTCCCCTAAGACAACTTCTTACAGCATTTGTTAACCTGAATTTTTAACACAATTAATTCTTATTTAGCCAATGCRTTCAAAATTATGCTCTTTACAAGTAACAAATAAATAGCCTGAGATAGTGCAACTTCCTTCTGGTATTTGAGCATTTAGAAGATGCTCTCAGGCCAACCAGGAGCACAGCCAGTGAGTTACTGTGCACTTCGTGGAGACCCTCCTCTAGTTTTTCTCCCCCATATATAAAATTTGTAGCAGCTAAACTTTTTCCTGACTTCTCTGTGGAGTGTTGTGTCCAAAATGAGCAGGGGGCAACGGGGAAAAACAGGCAGCACGACTGTGATGTATTTGGCCAAGGAGGTTAAAAACAACCTCATTGTTTGTGCCCTTGCCATGGCAATCTGGTAGAACCCCCAAGGTCCTGGGTGCAGCACTCTACACTTTCACCTTCATTCTCGCTGTTSAACTTGAGCTTGATTCAAAGGCACTGAGCACAAGCAAAGCCCTGAAACCTCAGCTGAAAATCAAGCCTGGGTGAG
>NW_026623748.1:233310-242009 GCF_030028575.1 Malurus melanocephalus | reverse complement strand
GGCCCCAGCTCTAATCAGATCAGTCCCGCGGCGCGTTCCCCGAGCAGCGGGAACAATGAGCCTCTGTCCCACACGCCGCCGCACTGAGAGCAAGAACCAGGCCGAAAAACGGAGAGAGAGCAGGAGGAGGGGAGGGGAAAGCTCTTCATTTCTGAGTGAAGCCGTGCCCGTGCTCTCCCCCTGCCCGCTCAGTGCCGCGGCCATGCAATCATTTATCRGYGCATGTGGGGTTTTGCTTTAACCAYCCCCATCCCGGGACCCTCTGCTCCTCTGGTGCCCACATGGCCCCTTTCCAGAGCGGCTGACAAATTCCACATCACTGCAGAGGAATTTCTTCTCCAGTCCAGAGATCAGGGACAAGACTGGGTGCGGCAGGGTGGCCCCTTCCCCRTGGCATCTCCCAAGGGGACAGGGAWTGAYTCCTCYTCCCGTGAGCAAATGGTRTCCAAACGTGGGGAACAACCAACCAGGGAAACCGAGACTGATACACATACACCACACTGTCCTAAATCATGGGATCAYAGAATGCTTTGGGTTGGGAGGGACCTTAGAGGTCACCCCAGTTCAACCCCCCCACCACAGAGGGGTTGGAATGACTTTTGCTGTTGTTCCAGGCTTTAGCCGGAATGACAGCTGCAGGTTCTCYGGGAATTTGATCTTCCTGCTGCCCTCGGGAACGGGACAAGCCCGAGGTTTCCTGCTGAGCTCCTGGCCCTGCTCCACGCTGGCTCCCCAGCAATTCTCACCCTCCAGGAGYGTGGCCACAGCCGAGCCCAGGGCTGTGAGCTGGACAGTGATGGCCTCGGACCAGCCAGGCTCTGCTGGCCCCACAACCTGCACATTTSCTCTGGAAAGGTTTTTAGGAGAGAAGCTCTCAGGAGAAAGTCCTTCCAATGAGGCAGRAATCGTGCTCTTCCCTGCTGCTTTTTTGCCGAAATCTTTCCCCTGGGCCAAGCAATTAGTTGGTGTGACTCAGTGGCTTTGATGGAGCACTGCTGATTTACACCAGCTGATGAGCTGCTCTGATTTCCTTATAGAAAATCACAGTTAGGCTGTTACACTTAACCTGTACTAAACTGTGCATGAATGATTTATTGTGTACTTCTCATGCAAATGACATTAATAGACTCTGTCATACATAGGAGAAGATGCTAGATGATTACTAAAAGCTGCTGCACTTAAAAATGTTTCAGAAGAAAATAATGTCTTATATTGTACTACCTGAGAAATCCATCTGATCTCCCCTTGAAGCACGAACATGAGAGAAGGTTGTGCTGCATCGTGTGAAGCACCTTGAGGCTGTAACAGAAGAGCTACAAGAAGTATTTTAAAAGGAATATATATTGATACCCAGAGCTGCATTACGAGCAGGGAGAGAGCTGTTTGCCTCACGTACATCGTTCAACCCGCCTCGCCATCCAGGAGTGTTTGATGACTTCAGGATCACACTGCAGAGAAGAAACAAACCAAAAGCAGTCCTGTCTAATTAACTGAACATATTTACATGTGTAAAACTCTCCTGTAGTCCTCGTAATGACTAATGCATAATTATGCACAGACAAATCCCCACAGTAAACACAAATATTTTTGTTTGTGATTATTTATCTCAGGAGAGCCTGGCAATTTGTCAGGGCTTTGCTGAGCTTCTGAGCTGAGCTGAGCGAGGTGTGGGCAGTGGGTGACTGCCATGGTCACCCCAAGAGCCCTTTCAGCCATGCAGCAATAGAGGATGGCAGCTTTGGGCTCACAAAATGCCTTTGCATGGAGAAATGTAGATTTATGGAATCACAGAGTTATTTAGGTTGGAWAAAACCRTCAAGATCAAGTCCAAGCATTAACCCAGCACTGCCAAAACCACCACCAGACCATGTCCCTCAGCACCACAGCTACAGGTCTTTTAAATACCTCCAGGGATGGTTTGGATCAAAACAAAGTATTTTGCAAGTTTCTTCCAATTTCATGGAAACACTGTGATTTCTCCCAGTTTTAGACAACATTCACAACCTTTTCATTCAATGACCCTCTCTCTTTTGTGCTCTGCCCCAGACTGCTGGGATGGAACAGGTCCACGTGTGCTCATCATGTCTGGATGTCACCAGGTGATGTTTGTCCACAGAGAAAATCCATCTCTCAGGGGTTCTTTCCTCTGTTCACATTCAGTTATCTGAGCTGCAGGAGCCAAGCAGGCTTTGTACTTTGTATTTTGACTTCAGCTGTCCTGGCTCCTCCACTGGGGCACGTCACAGCTCAGCTGCAGGGACAGACAAATTCCCCGACCCAGACCCTGCCCAGTGCCTGTTTGACATCAGCTCTGCTGTCCCTGGTTTCAGTGAGGCATCTACAGCAGAAAATCCATCGTGTCTTGATTCTACAGAGCACATGRTGGTGGTCTGGGAAGCTGTGGGGAAGGAGAGCACGGGGCAGCATCCCCAGGTAGAGGCAGCTGTGGAAGTGCCTGCCCAGTGCCCTGAGCTCTCTAGAAAGAAAGGTGGGAGCTCTGCTCCACCCTGCTGGTGTCCCACCTCCTCCCTGACCTGCTGTCACCTTGCCTGGGAGCAGTGTCACATCTCACCCCACACCGATGCTGGCTCCTTCCTGAGCATCCCCAGGGCCAGCAGGATCTCAGGCTGCTCTCCGAGCCCTCTGTGCCATGTCATCTTAATCCATGGAGCCAAGCAACCCCCAGTGATAAATTCATCACTTAGKCAATGGCTTTCCTCCTAAAATCCTCTTCAGGGAACAATTCTCCCATGTCTGATACAGTGACTAATTGATAACTTTCTTTAAGGGGACTGCACGATAACTTTCTTCAAAGCAGTATATTATGATCAGTGGGTTTTCCAAGGAGTGTGCTGCTCTCTTAATTCTCACCTTCATTATTTTAATACCTYTGTAAAATGGATTTCTAATAGATCTATATTGCCATAAAACTTTAGGGAAGGTGGGTGGGTGTCAATAAATTCTTTGCAATCCRAGCAGCTCCGCCAGCCGGGTAGGGAGCAGAGTGACAGGCTCTGGGGAGAAGTCAGGTCTTGACTCAGGATTGCAGCTTCCAGCRGCGTGACCTTCCCTGATTTGACCCCGTCCTGCTGTTTCTGAACACCTTGCAAAACTTCATTAAGCAACATGACTAGTATCTGTCACAAGCAATTCTTTCTCTCCCASCTCCTCACCCCGGGGATAAGTCATATCAGCTCTGTCAGGAATACAGAAGCTGCCCTAGGTACAATCCAACCCCAAGTGTTGATACCTGGTGAGGCTGTGCAGAATAACACTCATCACATTCCAGTGTTTTCACCCATGCTTCCCGAGGCAGGAAATAAATGTGCATTACATTGGCATCAATCCCCTTCAAAATGTTCTCTGCCASCGACAGAGAAGGAAGGCAGCAGCCAGGATGCCCATCTTAATCAAAAAAAGAAAGAAGTGGATGTTCTGGCTCTCTGAAAATAGGGGAATATTTTAGAGAGGTCAAATTATTCTGATGTGTATTAGCCAGGACGTTGGGGAAAAATCTTTTACCATTGGATCCATCACCTGGTCTCATAAAAACTGACCAAAAATCTTATTTTCTTTCTTATCCCTATGGGCTACCACAACTCATTTGTAACTTGTTGGCCCTGAAACTGCTTGGAAAGGAGCTGCAGCTGTAAGCATTTGCCATTCTGCCATCCTTTGCCCTGAGGAGCTCCCGGGATTAGGAGGTGTTGGAGTGAGGGTGATGCCCACACTTAGCACATGTGATGTAAAGAAATCCTCTGACAGAAATGTTGGAGGCTGAAMTCGGTTCTGTTGCCTTGTTCCACTGCCAGTGTTAGATGACTGACACACCTTATAAAGGCCTGCTGCAAAACCCCACCAAAGGCTGCTCTGCCCTAAGGAAATGGTGTTGGGCTGCCACAGGCACTGCAGAACCAGCATGGGAGCAGTGCTTGGCCCAAGCACTGGTGTTTATTTTTAAATCTAAATATTTGCAAGTTCTTTCAGCACWTTTTTAATACTGGTGGGGTACTTGAAGATATTTTTCTCCTTACCACTGGTTTCAAAACAATTTTTACCCCTTGGGGTGTTTCTTGGGTGCAGCTTTTTGAGCTGCCAAAAAAGGTCAGGCTGGTGTATACAGCAAATTAACCTTTTTGTGGCCTGCCCCCAAYTGTGCTTTATTTCCACGGGGATAAGAGAATTGCAAACAGGTAGGAAAGCTAAAGTCACCTTGGCTTTTGAGCACACCATGAAAACAGCYCTGGTGCTTCCCATATGTGCAGGAGGCTCTGTGTGGGGTGAGGATAAAAATCTACAAGCTAAAGGAGACTTGGAGAAACATTTTTGAAAAGGCTTCTTTTCAGCAAAGAAACACTGGCAGCTTCCTCCCAGTTCATTGAAATGTTGGGTAATCAGGGGTTTTCCCCTTTCTGCTGCAGGATTTTTATTACAGACACTTGGCTTGGTGCCCCTGTCAGTGCCAGAGGTGACAGCTCCAGTATTTCACTGGGGAGTGAAATATGCATGCATTTTTTGCATTGAATTGCATTGAAATATGCAATTATTTGCATGCCCAGCAAGGGTTTTCTGTACAAAACCAGGGTTTTCTGTACCATCTGCAGCCGTACCTGGATGATGAGCACTTTCTGTGCCACTGGAACACTCTGTGTCTTCCCTCTGCTTGTCCCAGCCCCCYTGTACCAATAAGTGATGACCTAAAAAACAGAGCAAGAGAGACTGATTAATGGCAATACTTTTATTCTCAGCAGCACAACGGGAAATTTGCATCCCTGCACACTCCTCCAGCCTACAGAGGTGCCACATTCACAAGTTCCAACCTCTAAACCACTGCTTCCTCTCCCCCAAAATAGGGTAAGCTATGGGGTGAGCTATAGGGTAAGCAAATCCTGGGCTCTGAGCACTCTGTTCAGGGCAGATGGTGTATTTATTGTAAACCAGCTATTGATAACAAGCAGAACATGTTATCACTGCTGCTGTGGCAGGCAGGGTAGGGAGTCATGCGCTCCTTGCTTGCTTTTTGGCCTCAGGACACTTGTGTTCCTGTTTGTACRATAGCTCTGCTTGGAGAGCAAGAATAAAAAATACCTTGTTTTCCCCCTTGCCAGATTGCTGTTTAGCATCGTGCTACATCTCTCTCGTGGGAAATCCAGGTTAGAGACTCTCAGCTTGGGGAAGGAATTGAATCCAGATGTTGCGCTTTCTGGGCAAATGTTTCAAGTTTTGGTTGTTACACAAAAAAAAAAAAAAAAAAGAGGAACCAGCTCATCCAGCGCAGGGGTAAAGAGGTGAACTGTCAGACTCCTGTGATGAAGCTCACCACAGTGGGCTTGCTGATGTGAAAKGTCTGTTCCAGACATCAGGAGGAGACCAGGACACCAGGTTTTGAGGAGCCTTTTCTGCTTTGGGCCAGTGCCATGGGGAGGATGTTTCATAGCTGGGTACAACCACCCCAATGCGGAGCTCTCATGGCAGGCTATGGCCCCAACAAGTGGGAGGAAAACGTAGGGAGAGAAACATAAGCTATAGAAGTGAGTTTTTCCATTAAAAAAATGATGTATAAGTTCAGTACAGTTCATTAATGGTTGAATCAAAGACCTTTGAGGTCTTTTCCAATTTAACAACTCTATGATTCTGTGATTCTATTTAAGTGTTCACCCTAAAGACACAATTTGTGGTAGGGTGAGCAGGAGGGATGTGCTTGCAACTTTCAGAGGGACTCCACAGAAATGTCTTGAGCACACTCCTATCCTTCTTGGAAAGCTGGGAAGAGCCCGTGGTATCCTGAATCCTGGTTTGCCAGTGTGATCCTGTCCACCCGGCCTCTGAGCATCCCCTCAGACAAGGGAGATCTTTGGAGGTGCAGCTTCATTTACTTTGTGTGGGCTCTGGGAAATCCTGTTCAGCATCAGAGACTGGATTGTCCTCAAGGAATGAGGTTGTTTGTGTCATTGGAGCGTGGCCAGGGCTCATGTCAGACTTAGACATTAATTTTGTGCGTGCTCATTATTACTGGGTAAGAAATGCAAGAAGTGCTTGGTGACTATTTTGACCCACTTTAGTGCTCAGTTGGATGATACAAAAATAAGCAAGAGGTGTAAAGGCTACAGAGGAGGAATATTTTGCCTTGGCATGGTTGAGCCACCCCAACAYAGCCCTGAATGTGTGAAGACCTTTGCTTAGCTCGGCTCTGTCACTCTCAGCAGAGAAAACCCTGCATCTGTGTGAGTGCCTGGCTCTTGGTGCTCAAAGCACCCACTCAACACCCTGGGGACACTCTGGTCACAGCCCTGTCCCTGACACACAGGCAGATGGGGAAAGTGGAGGTTCACAAGGCAGCAGTGGAATTCCTCCTGCTCTGCGAGCACTGAACCGCTGGCATCATCTGTCCCTTTTCCTCCCCTTCACACCCGCTCACATCTGTTCTTACTCACGTGTGACAAAAAGCCACTACCTGAGCACTGCTGGGGRGAAGGACAGGCTTCAAAGGCACCAATGGCTCCCGTGCTGGAGCTGCTCTGCAAAAACACAGCTCAAGGAGAAGCCTGTGCCCTGCCAGGGTCCTGTCAGCTCAGGCCGAGGGCAAGCAGGGGACACACGTACCACACGTGGTGACAGCAGCCACCAGCTGCCACCGAGCCTCAGCTCATGGTCCTGGGGGCACAAACACATCCAGGATCTGTGTGAGCTCCCAGGATCTGTGCGAGCTCCCAGAGAGCAAAACCAGGGAGTGGGAAGGCAAAACCCCAATGGGGCACCAAAGTAGGAGGAAAAAAAAAATCAAAATTACATGGGATAAAACCCTGTATTTAAGGGTAAAACAGCTCAGGTAAGACAGGAAAGGTTGACTAGAATGTGCTTTTACCTGTTAAGGACAGTATTTTAGAACACGGGGGTCAAACACAATAGGCTCTCTGTGTCTGTGGGGCTGTGGTTACATCATGTTTTTGATGGTAATTTTGCCAGGGCCAAGAAAATAGATTAGTACACAAATCACTTTCAGTTTTATTCCATTTTGACATTTCAGGGTCTCCAGCAACTTGGCATCACTCATCGTGAAGCCAGAAATATTTGTGCGTTAAAAGTGTGTTTTGAATTACAAATATTTCGACATTCACAACACATAATTTAGGGAACCAGGAACATTCCTCAGTGCAATTGCCAAGCAGAGTTTTTGGTGCAGGGCAGTAGGTGCATGCTGAGGATGAGGATGGTGTGCCAGATGCAGGGCATGTGGCTTCTGTTGTGCTTCTCTGGGGTGGCTGGCTCATCAGGAGAGCAAAATCTCCTTGGAAAGCAGCAGTGGTGAGCTGCTGCAGCTCTGGGAAGGGCTGGGAAGGAGTCTATAGGTGCTGACCTACATTTGAGCAAGGGGAGTGAAGGGAARCTGAGCTGGCCCTTGGGATGACACAAGGGCATTTCCCTCCCAGCCAGGTCTGCCACCATCCTGGCGTATGAATTCACTCGCGGTGARAGGTGCCAGACTGACATTCAAAACGTGTGTGGGGGGAAAAAAGCGCCTTGTTCTTAATAATTCTTTCCTTTCTTTGTGCTGATGAAGTACAATGGGACATTTAAATCTGATTTTTATAACATTTTGCATTGCTATAGATCACGGTCTGACCTGGAGAAGACACTTTGTTCTGACTGCAATGATCTGATATTTCATATTTTAGTATTTTTTTTTGTCTTCCCTGTAGTGTTTCTGTTGCATTCTGGCACAATATGGGCTCCCTCCAGTGGTCAAGGGGCTCCGGGCTCCTGGTGTYGTTTGCCCAGGGGCTGGCACAGGCTGGCATCACAAATGCCAACAGGAATCATCCTGGGGCTGTGCTTCTTTCKCCCCAAATCCCCTGCTGTGGGTGCCATCGCACGGGCAGCAGAGCAGCGCTGCTCTGTAACCCGGTACCGCGCAGATTTAAGTGGAACAGCCTGAGCAAATAAAAAAAAAAAAAACAGGCTCTGGGTTTCCTTCCAGTTCCCAAAACGTTCGCTGCAGAAGGGGGAGAGGAAGCAGGAGAGGAGAGAGAACCCGAGCAGATCTGCTGAGAGACCCAGACACAACAATTTTTAGCCTAAAATGACTCATTTTTGCATTCCACTCTTGCTGGGTTATTTTGAGCCCAGGTCCTGACTTTCTCCTCGCAGAAACCGTTAACGTGGTTATTGTGGGGGACAAGTCAACCGCTACCACTCTGAAATGTGACATTTCCATCTCCCCTCCCCGGGGTGCACAACTGCCKCCGGCTCCCCGGGCTCGCTCAGCCACCAGTGCATTTAAAAACACCGGAATTATTTTTGGAGCACCTGGGCAGGACGGGGATCCCCTCCGGTGGCCAAGAGCCCAGCGGGGCTGTGCAGAAGCGGGTCCTGGAGGGTTGGGCCGTGTTCGTGGATACTCCTGGGGTGTAACCCGGGGGTGTCCCCGCACTGTGCTCACCCCTCTGTGCACACCCATAGCTGGGGGTGTGCTCGGACACTCAGCCCCGCACACTGCACAGGGCACGGACACAGCCAGAGGGATGGATGTTTGTGCTGTCAAGGGGTGCTGTCAGAAAGGGGGGGGCTGTTGGCACCTCGGGGCGCAGCAGGACCGCGTTTAACCCCTCTTTCCACTCCTGCGCCGGCCCCCACAGAGCCCCAGCCCGCGGGGGTGTGTGAGGAGGGGTGAATGCACCGACACCCATCTGCACGGGGTG